>NC_092228.1:38421030-38721030 GCF_036320965.1 Panulirus ornatus | reverse complement strand
TTCCAGATGAACCCACAACAGGTAATGATGTGTGGCGACGGAGACGAGTGGTGAGCACGACGTGTCAGCCCCAGCATTGGGCAAAGTCTTCAGTAATTGTAGGTTGGCTTTCTCGCCCTCTTTCTCATCCTCTCTAATGTAGGCAAATTATATAATTATGACAAAAAGTTAGTGAAAATGAAGCCATCTTTTGTTTGTTCCTGACGCAAACTTGCTGATGCAAGAGTTATATAATAATACTAATACTACTAATAATAATAAAACTTGATCGCCGTTTCCGGCGTTCTCGAGGAAGCGCCAGGAGCAGACGAAGAAAAGCCGCAATCCGCTAACATTGATACACTAGCTGTCATGTGTAATGCATCCAAACCACAGCTCCCTATCCACAACCAGGCCTCACAAAACTTTCCAAGTTTACCCGGACGCATCACATGCCCTGGTTCAGTCCACTGACAGCACGTCAACCCCAGTATAGCACATCGTTCCAATTTACTCATTCCGTGCACGCCTTTCACCTTCCTGCGTGTTCAGGCCCCGATTGCTCAAAATCTCTAACCTTCCACCTCCAATTTGGTCTCCCACTTCTCCTTGTTCCCTCCACCTCTGACACATATTTCCTCTTTGTCAATCTTTCCTCTCCATGTGACAAAACCATTTCAACACATCCTCTTCCGCTCTATCAACCACACTCTTTTACTATCACATATCTCTCACCCTATATATATATATATATATATATATATATATAATGTGTGTGTGTGTGTGGAGAGAGAATTCTATCATCAGGTGAGGTAGGTGTGAGGGTGGTGGAGAGTGGCGTGAAGAAACTAGACCAGACCAGACCAAGGAGACCCGGGACTCGCCTGGTGGGTCCGCTTGCAAGCACAGGAGGGGGGAGGGGGAGGGGGCAGACACGAGGAGAGAGTTGGGCGAACGGCAGCCTTCAGTAGGCAACCCTCCCCACCAACACAGGAAAGACAAGGCTATCCACCACACGAGAGAGAGAGAGAGAGAGAGAGAGAGAGAGAGAGAGAGAGAGAGAGAGAGAGAGAGAGAGAGAGAGCGCAACACAACAAACTCGTTAATGTACTTTCACTGGGAAAGTGATTCTCCTATTAGCTCCGTTCTCTCCCCCGCTCCTCCCTCCCTCCCTCGTTCCTCCCCTTCACTCCCCCGCACTTCCCGGTCTGGGGGGGGGGGGTGAGCGATTGTTCCTTGGTGAGGCGCCTCCCGCAACCGTGGGAAACTACAGAAGCTGGTGGCGTCATTATGTGGGAGCCAAGTGAACCAGCATAACGGTCCCCCCACACTGCCACACCCCTCTACCTCCTGTCATCACCTGCTCCTCATACTGTACGGCCAGGCACCTCCTGTACACCTCATATGTTGTACAGTACGGCCAGGCACCTCCTGTACACCTCATATGTTGTACATTACGGCCAGGCACCTCCTGTACACCTCATATGTTGTACATTACGGCCAGGCAGATGTACATTAGTGGAGCCACATCATCTTATGAAGTTATTCATGCAACATTGTAAACATCAGACAAGTGTGTGTCTAGATGGCACCAACATATTGACCTCGGTAGCATCTGTAACTATACCAGTGTGTTTGTACAATCTCTCTAGCCAGTCATTTCCATACGGAGTCTTTTGTTTGTTGGCAAGAAAGTAACGTATCCATGGAAGCAGTCTTGCCCTGCTCCTGCCCGGGGATGTACCAGCGTTATTATTGTCCTTGTATGTAGGGAGACGTCAAATGCTTTATGGAAGTCCACATACAAGACACTGGAGACACTCTTCTGTGTACGACTTGTTCTCTCGTACATGTCGGAAACATTCCTACGTTTACCTTCGCTGTATACTGGTTGTCTACCAGTTACGTTCTTCTTGTTAATATACATATATTTCCTCCCTAATTATCCCATCCAGTATACCCCATACCATCCAGTATATCCCATACCATCCAGTATACCCCATACCATCCAGTATACCCCATACCATCCAGTATACCCCATACCATCCAGTATACCACATACCATCCAGTATACCACATACCATCCAGTATACCCCATACCATCCAGTATACCCCATACCATCCAGTATACCCCATACCATCCAGTATACCCCATACCATCCAGTATACCCCATACCATCCAGTATACCCCATACCATCCAGTATACCCCATACGACTGTGTGGTGGGGTTGAGGCAATGTTCCTGGGGCGGGTCGTAAGACGGTGTGACATTTGACCTTCACCATTATCTTGGGACACTATCTTCCTGCAGCGATATCATGAACATGTGACGTACCCTCTCTCTGCTCTTCACACTTCCACATATGTGGTAATCCCACGAGTCTTATATTGCTTATGACCTTTAGTGTAATCATCTGGTTGTCCTTTAACTACATGATTTCCAAGAGCTCCTCCTCCTTCCTCCCCACCTGAGTGGTCCTGGGTCTTGTGTGTATGTCGCTATGATCATCCTCAGTGTGTGTAGTGTAGGGAGTTCACTCTGTGTGTGTGTGTAGGGGGAGGGAGTTCACTGTGTGTGTGTGTGTGTAGGGGGAGGGAGTTCACTGTGTGTGTGTGTGTGTGTGTGTGTGTGTGTAGGGGGAGGGAGTTTGGTAGCAGTACTCCACATTCACGACAGGTAGTCATGGTTGGGGTGGCCTCTTACTGGTACTGAGGTGCCGCATTTACTGGTGTAGTTCAGACCCTCCAGCCAGCGGTGCACCAGGCCACTGTCGACCCAACATCCGGGACCTCAAGGTTGCTCAGTTTCCGCGGCAGATTGTCTCAAAAACATATAGGTCACCTGCTCTACTGCCACACAGCTCCTGGGTACACCTGGGGTTGCCATACACACACACCACAACCACAGGGTTGCCATACACAGACACCACAACCGCAGGGTTGTCATAAAACAAGTGAAGTTCGCCACAATGTATGACGCGTTTATATATTACTTGTGTATGGTTGTTAAGTGGTTCCGGAAGCACCATAATAGAACAGTAGAAGGTCATGCACGATGGTACATACCGTATATAGACGTTAGTCAGTTGTTGTTTTTAAACATCACACTCATTCACAAACACGGCTCCCGAGGATGTGGGTCTGACCTCTGACCTACTAACTCGAAAAGGACAGGACATCCTAACCACTGGTCACACTGTCGTGCCTCCAGGTCACACCGTCGTGCCTCCAGGTCACACCGTCGTGCCTCCAGGTCACACCGTCGTGCCTCCAGGTCACACCGTCGTGCCAGCATGTAAACACGGACAGTTCCAATCCACGTACAGCTGCCAAACTAGTTATATGTGATCAGTAACCGGGTACAGATGTTCACTCTATCATGGAAGGAGTACTTTCTCAGAACACAAGATCTGTGCAAGATAAACTGGTGTCACACCGAGCAGCGGGGATAGAGACAAGCCCTGACAACCAAGGTAAAGTATACAGCCACAATGACGGGTTTACCTTGAGCAGTGATTTCCCTCCGTCACTGTTGTTAACAGTGAAGGTTTTACCTTACACCGGCCAGCAAGCAGTGCTGGCTGTGGAGATGGCGCATCAGGAATATGTGGTAACCTGTCTACTGCTCGCTCTCTCTCTCTCTCTCTCTCTCTCTGCTACCACTGCAGTAGAGACCACCTTAAATACAGAGACAAGCTGACCATTACTTATGTCACTTTCAGTAGTCTACCTTCCCCCACACTACCCATCTACCCTCCACACACTACCCATCTCCCCTCCCCACACTACCCATCTCCCCTCCCCCACATTTCCCATCTACCCTCCCCACACTACTCCCCTCCCCACACTACCCATCTCCTCACAAACACCCCGCTGACCAACTCTAACCATCTTATAGGAAGGAATAAAGAGGTTGGGGAGAAACCCCAGCTGGTGCAATACGAAGCTACACTGGTGTGAGGGAGACCGGGGGTGGGCTGGTGGAGGAGGAAGCAACACTGGTGTGAGGGAGACCGGGAGTGGGCTGGTGGAGGAGGAAGCTACACTGGTGTGAGGGAGACCGGGGGTGGGCTGGTGGAGGAGGAAGCAACACTGGTGTGAGGGAGACCGGGAGTGGGCTGGTGGAGGAGGAAGCTACACTGGTGTGAGGGAGACCGGGGGTGGGCTGGTGGAGGAGGAAGCAACACTGGTGTGAGGGAGACCGGGAGTGGGCTGGTGGAGGAGGAAGCTACACTGGTGTGAGGGAGACCGGGGGTGGGCTGGTGGAGGAGGAAGCAACACTGGTGTGAGGGAGACCGGGAGTGGGCTGGTGGAGGAGGAAGCTACACTGGTGTGAGGGAGACCGGGAGTGGGCTGGTGGAGGAGGAAGCAACACTGGTGTGAGGGAGACCGGGGGTGGGCTGGTGGAGGAGGAAGCAACACTGGTGTGAGGGAGACCGGGGGTGGGCTGGTGGAGGAGGAAGCAACACAAACATCAAGAAGACAAAGAAGACAAACCAGGAGAACGAGAAGACGAAAAGGAAGTGCATTAAGGTCGACCATCTGGAAAGAAACCGAGGAAAACACGACCTTCTGTCACGGACGGGGAGACAGACAGTCACCCACACAGCTGGGACTGGGGTGGTGACGGAAGATAACACTGTCATGGTAATGGACGGTAGTGGAGGTGACAGAACGGTTAGGGGGGGGACCATAACCTGTAACCCCCCCCCCAGCATGTTCCTTTGCACCTCTCCTGACCACACCCCATCCCCCCCCCTCCCTTCCCCCCACCTGCGGATATCCGAGGTCATGCGTGGCTTGCTGGCCCGTCCTCTGTTCCGCTGTGACGCAACACCTTCCCGGGTGACGCAACACGTCCCCAGTGACGCAACCTTTACTTTCAATCCACGTATTGCTGCCTCTCACGTCAGGTTGTGTGTGTGTGTGTGTGTGTGTGTGTGTGTGTGTGTGTCAGTACTACACAGGTCATGACAGTGGTCGGTTCACTGATGATCACGATGTCAGGCTGTGTTGTGTGACAGTGTTGTGTGACAGTGACGTTGTGTTGTGTGACAGTGACGCTGTGTTGTGTGACAGTGACGCTGTGTTGTGTGACAGTGACGCTGTGTTGTGTGACAGCCAGTTATACACCACACCACACCTGACGTCAATAACACCAGCAGGGCCAGGCATCCACCACCCAGCCAGTAAACCTTCAACAAAAATGCCACAAAAGTCCACAGACTAAAGCTAGAGAGAGAGAGAGAGAGAGAGAGAGAGAGAGAGAGAGAGAGAGAGAGAGAGAGAGATAGCGCATTTTCCAGGCAGGACTACAGGGGAGGTTTAGTGTGAAACAAAACTGTGTAGCACGAGGCGTTAAACTGGATCACAACAGTCACTCCAACTGACTGTAGCTACAGTGCAGGGGGCCATGTTATACTGGACATTACAAGCCCTACACCATGTTATCTGGTGGTAGACTATGTTATACTGGTGGTAGACTATGTTATACAAGCAGCAGACCACAGATATATGCAAGAGGTTTACCAGCACATACCCTCATGTCAGGTTCTGCGTGATAATGTGTGGCTGTAGTGATGACTTACATTGTATTATGGAAATAGTTGGTCAACATATCGACATAACGAAGACAAAGTTCGCTTCCCTATACATCAACCGGTTACAAGACTATATGATCCAATACTTCAAAGAAAGAAAAGTTCTGATATCATTCAATTATTGAAAAAATCATATTAAATGTGAACACTGAACACATGGTAACCCCGCCCCCTGGTCGAGGTCAACACACACACACACACACACACACACACACACCACAACTTCATAAAACCAAATATTAAAGCAACACCGAGAAGGTTGTAGTGAAGGCGGAACGAAACCTGTTCACGGTTATAATCCTTCCTACTGACCCTGGGTCTTAACCAGGGGGGCTGGCTTCCCTCCTCCCATGTACACACACTTACTGGGGTTTCAGTGGCACCCTTCTGATCTGCCTGCATGGGGTGAGGGAGGGAGGGAAGGGGGTTCCATGTCTGGATCTCGTCGTTTCAGATATATTTCCGGAGATATTACCAAGTCTGCTATGATGCTTTCATGATACTATCTCTACTGATGATAGAACCATCCATAATGGTGCTACTACACCTTACCCTTCCTTACCACAACAACAACAACTGTTCTTCACTGAAAATACATCATGAAAAACATGGTTGAAAAACCCTGACCCTTCCTCTCTGACGAAAAATAAAGCTTTACAGATTTACAATGTGTGGATTACTGGGGGAGAGTTCTACACCCCAGCTCTACTGGGGGAGAGTTCTACACCCCAGCTCTACTGGGGGAGAGTTCTACACCCCAGCTCTACTGGGGGAGACTTGTGACCCAAGCCTTGGTCTGGGAGAGGGGTACACCCCAGCAGCAGGGGGTTGGTGTTCGTCAGAAGGGTCACTGTACATGCAGACGACGAGGTAGGCATCACGGGGTAGGTTAAGTTCTAGGTAGATTAAGGTAGGAAGCTGGTGTGTGGAGGAAGGCTGGTTGACACTGAGGGTACACCTTCATAATGCGACACTAACACGACCCTTACATATGATACACATCTACCATATATCGTCACATACATCCTCCAGTATTCAAGATCTACACTACAGATACACGCCTGAGCAGCTACAGGAGAGCGTGTGACCTCGTCCACTACATCACCAGAACCAGATCAGTAAGTACAACTGACCAGTCCACATGGCCAACACCATCCCGGGTCCCCTACTGTCTGACCTGACCTAACCTCCACCTGGTGATGTCTGTTGCTGAGGTTAGGATGGCCCAGCTGGGCTGGTCTCCTACCACAAACTGGACTGATATCCTGCCATGTGAAGGATGTGCCAGGATCCTACTTTGCTGTATCATGCTGTGACTCACTACAAGGGAAACAATCCACCACACTACGCCACACTACGAAGTACCCCCCACCACACTACGAGGTGCCCCCCACCACACTACGAGGTACCCCCACCACACTACGAAGTACCCCCCACCACACTACGAAGTACCCCCCACCACACTACGAGGTACCCCCCACCACACTACGAGGTACCCCCCACCACACTACGAGGTGCCCCCACCACACTACGAAGTACCCCCCACCACACTACGAGGTACCCCCCACCACCACACTATCTTCCTGGGTGTGAACGAGGGGTACCTCCCTCCCAACCAGGCATGTGTGTGCGTCGGTGCAACGGACAGCCTCGTGTGCTACCATAGGTCATGAAAACAATGCATTTTATATCCAGAGTAAACATGATGGTCGGACACCACACCAGACACCTCCAACGCATCGTTTCTGGCTCCATCCTGAGAGAGAGAGAGAGAGAGAGAGAGAGAGAGAGAGAGAGAGAGAGAGAGAGAGTATTGCCCAACAGAAGCAATATAAAAGCCATTCTCGTTAACAATGACGCATGAGAATATATACGCAATATATCACACGTCCTCACCAACATGACACTCGCCTTCCTACATCTTCCTTTACAACTCTCCCCTCAACGTGTCACCCCATAATATCTCCCCTGGAGGGGAGGAAACTTCCCACGGTGCAGTAACTTCTTGTTGTCGTTGTAAGACTAACAATATTTAAGCTCAACCAACGTGACAAGGGAGACGGTTCCACTATGTGGCCAATATGGCCATCATCAGAGAACTCTCTCAACCCTGCACACGGTGGCTGGGGCAAACAATGTGTCACACAACGCCCCATATATATACAATGCCACAGTGAAACCTTGTCGGCCTACCAAACATTTTCTAATGCCACATCACAGTTGCATTTTAGTATTTTGTCGTCTGTCCTCTGGCCTTGATTACAAACTGTAGACGCCTGGGCATGAAACTAGCAAGGTTCCTGAAGCAGTCTAGGTCCACGTTTTGTATCCATACGGTCTTGATCTCCTGAATGAGGCAAGTGTTGCAGGAAGCAGCCGCCTGACAGTGCGTTCTGAGCAGCCAGAAATCTCAAACATATACACATGTTGTCGCTTCCTTGCGAGAATCCGTGTTTTCTCCTCATCAGAAAGGTAAGAGACAACCATGTGAAACACATCTGGGAGCTATACAGCGACCAGAACAGAAATGTCAAAAACGAAGTGGCGGCCACGAGAAGTGAAGACTGAACAACCTTCCTCAAGATAGCCTGAGGCATACTGAGGCGGCTTACTGGTGCTCACATTGTTAGAAACAGTAGTCTCACCGACCTCAACCCCCTGAGAGCGTCGCTTCCATAACCCCACACTAAACCTCAGCCATGTATCGTCTTTGAAAACTTACGGGCAGCGGCACCTGTTCCTGGATCTCTTGACCTCATCTAATGATGGATTACCCATGTGAACCCCACCCTCAGCAGGGTGACATCCGGGTCATGTGTGGTGAGGACGTCACCCACACGCCTGAGACATCTTGCTCACACAGTGACGACGGTAATTATAACATTAAGGACCGTCGTCCACCAAGGTCGTTGTGTGCACCTCCCTCTGGCTCAGTGTGGACTCGAGTGAGTCCACACTGAGCCCAAAGGTCAGGCCAGGCCAGGTGGAGGAGCACGTAGACCCACAACGGTACAACAAGAGAGGGACGCCCCCCCGCCACAGTGACCTACAAGAGAAAATCGTTGTGTATAAAACCAGCGTGCTTACCAGGGCAGAGTCAGGTCAAAGGTCAGGGCAGATTAGAGTCCCTGAGATATTAAAGACGCAATTGCACGAGCAAGAGGTCATCAACACTGGCGTCAAGGCTGGTAAACCCATCTATTGCCTTCATAAAGTCGACCATCACACACTTCATACCAGACTGACCCTGAACACAAGCGTAAGAGTGACGAGCGTCACTGTCATACGCACATGACTGCTTCAGCAGCTGCGTCAGTCACACACACGTGACCCCCCCCCCCTCTCCCCCACCAACCTCCCTCGCATACATGTATGTCTCTGGCAATGTTCCTGGACTGGTCGATCGTCTGGTAGTGTTCGAGGACTGGTCGATCGTCTGGTAGTGTTCGAGGACTGATCGATCGTCTGGTAGTGTT
This sequence comes from Panulirus ornatus, assembly GCF_036320965.1. Lineage (NCBI taxonomy): Eukaryota > Metazoa > Arthropoda > Malacostraca > Decapoda > Palinuridae > Panulirus > Panulirus ornatus. Next base: position 38,711,974 of record NC_092228.1, on the reverse strand, counting down.
CGTGGACTGGTCGATCGTCTGGTAGTGTTCGAGGACTGGTCGATCGTCTGGTAGTGTTCGTGGACTGGTCGATCGTCTGGTAGTGTTCGTGAACTGGTCGATCGTCTGGTAGTGTTCGAGGACTGGTCGATCGTCTGGTAGTGTTCGTGGACTGGTCGATCGTCTGGTAGTGTTCGTGGACTGGTCGATCGTCTGGTAGTGTTCGTGGACTGGTCGATCGTCTAGTAGTGTTCGTGGACTGGTCGATCGTCTGGTAGTGTTCGAGGACTGGTCGATCGTCTAGTGGTGTTCGTGGACTGGTCGATCGTCTGGTAGTGTTCGTGGACTGGTCGATCGTCTTCACGTTATTCTCCCAGTCGCCTTAGAACTGTCTTCTCTGGTGAAGCAACACCTTACTTATCTTACTAATTTACTTATCTTACTCACTTATCTTACTAACCAGTAATTACAGCAAGTTTCTGGCGAGGGCAGGGCTAACGCGTGGCGCTCACCACAAGCAAATCTCGTGTGTGTGTGTGTGGTGTGTGTGTGTGTGTGTGTGTAGACAGATGCTAGGACATACGTAGGACGAAGGCTGAAACTTGTCAGCCTCTGAAGTGTTGGCCCAGTGCGCAGCTGGCACTACCACCCGCGCTACTCAGGCGGGTACTGCCGGAAACACGTCTTCCCGGTTGGTGACTGCATACGAGAGAGAGAGAGAGAGAGAGAGAGAGAGAGAGAGAGAGAGAGAGAGAGAGAGAGAGAGAGAGAGAGAGAGAGAGAGAGAGTACCGCCACAATGATTCCTTAACATCTAACTAAACCTCTCTCTCCCCAGATCCCCTCCCTGTGACCCCCATAAGGTCACCAGCCACCCTCCCTGTGACCCTCACGAGGTCACCAGCCACCCTCCCTGTGACCCTCACGAGGTCACCAGCCACCCTCCCTGTGACCCTCACGAGGTCACCAGCCACCCTCCCTGTGACCCCCATGAGGTCACCAGCCACCCTCCCTGTGACCCTCATGAGGTCACCAGCCACCCTCCCTGTGACCCTCATGAGGTCACCAGCCACCCTCCCTGTGACCCCCTTTAAGGACAGCCTCCTCCCTGCCAGGCGAACCAACGCAGCGTAGACCAGCGTCATGTAACTGGTTGGCATTTCCTACGTCAGGACCAGACGCTGCCACACTACCCTACCCCCACCACACTACCCTACCCCCACCACACTACCCTACCCCCACCACACTACCCTACCCCCACCACACTACCCCCCACCATACCACACCACAGCCACTCTCAAGGTCAAGTGTACCAACACTACAACAGTAGCTGCTGTGTAGTATATCTACATCAATACGTTAATCTGTATATTGTGGGTAGTGCACAGTGTACACCCTGTACTACTCTTTAGTACACCTACGGGACTATGTACACTTTAACCTTCCTAATCTGTTTCTGGGAACAACACAAGCATTAACTGGCACATTTCTGCCTGTTAACTCGATTGTTATGGCGTAACCTTTGACCTGACCCTTGAACAATGGTCAGACTATCATATGGAAGGGTTGTGCTGAAGGGTCATAACATTATCCTCATAACATGGAAATATTATATATTATACTAGCCTTCCTCCACTACATAACATACTACCCTCCACTCAACATAGCAAGTTGTACGTACAGGAGGGGTGTGTCTCGTACGTACAGGAGGGGTGTGTCTCGTACGTACAGGAGGGAGAACGAGACCATCCAGACGAGGACAGAGGACGACGTCACATGGACGAGCTGCTCAAGTGGTCAGGGAGGAGTACAATGTACACATACGTACATTATGACGAAAATATATAAATACAGTATGTCTGGTACATCATTATTGAAAAAATATGAAAACAACTTGTGTGTGATTGCTATGACCTAACATCATGACTACATAACGAGATATGGCAAGAGTCAGCGAGGGAAAAATGCTAACCTTAAGATTCTCTATGTTGTAGTTACGGGCGAGGCCCTTATCAAGGTCAAGGTTGTCACACATGAGGAATATTACTACCATCTTCACATGGCTAATACTAGTTATACCATCCACTATATAGACCTGGCTAAAGAAGAATTTTCTTTCTTCTTGGTTTTGACTTTCCCCACGAAGGATCTGCCACACTACATACAGACACACACACACACACACACACACACACACACACACACACACACACACACACAGACACACACACACAGACACACACACAGACACACACACACACACACACACACACACAGAGACACAGCTGGCCACATTCGTTGTTCACACTTTCCTACAAAACGTCCACAGTAGCGCACTGCTGAGTCAGCCTCCCCCTGTGGATCACTTTGCTCTACTACAGATAACAGTCTAACCTGAGATGACCTCGTCATGAAGGGTCAGGTCTCGTGTCACGCACCACAACTAACCTTGCCTGACCTAGCTGACCTCTGCCTTTCCCGCCACCTGCAACAGAAAACGAACGGTTCAGTCAACAATGATCAATGTAAACAGAACATGTGAAGATGGTACGTCGCTTGAGCACGAGCCTGCTGTGTAGCTGCCGTCGTACCCCAAGGTCGTACCGTCGTGCTCAAAGATCATACAATCGTGCTCAAGGAGTTATGAGGTATTACAAGCATAATGTATTTACTCCTACCTACCTACCTACACACACACACACACACACACAACTGGCTGGTTCAGTAAACACTCCCCAGCCAGTGTAACCTTCACGGACAGACGGTACAAGTACCCTCCCACCGCACCAAGGACAACACGGACGGTGCACGTCATCTACCCGACCCACGCCAAGCTGTCACCATCTACGGATAGTAGGATTAATGTACTAACCACAACCCTTCACTACTACCTAACCTACCTATCTACCTACCTACCTATCTATGTACCAACTACCGACCTACGAGATTGTGCCATGATAGCAGGACTAGCGATACCACACGTCTTGCTTGATGTACGAGACAACTGGTCTCTCATGATGACGATGAGAGAGAGAGAGAGAGAGAGAGAGAGAGAGAGAGAGAGAGAGAGAGAGAGAGAGACAGAGAGCGGCGTAAGAGAAGTGGGTCAAGTTATGAGGTCAGACTGGGAGAGCTGATAAGCTGGATTGCTCTGCACTTGACTGTGTCAAGTGTTGGGATCAATTCTTCAGGTAATCTCAACATTATACATATATAGTTGTCTTGACCAATATGTACAAGAGACTGGTTTCCCCGAGACGTTACCACAGTACCATCCTCCATAAGTGCACACCATCAGTTGCTCCCACAGTTGGTGAAGACGACGAGTGTGATGCAGGAAGCGGACACCAACAGCATGGCTGCCCACCGGGTAAACAACACCAGGGTAACGTCAACACGTGGGGGGGGGGGGGGTTGCTGGGAACCTAACGTAGGTGAGGGAGGTGTATCCAGCGGGAGGTGAACCTAACGTAGGTGAGGGAGGTGTATCCAGCGGGAGGTGAACCTGAGGGGAGAACTGGCCATGATGTCTGTTCTCCCTACATCCTTCACCCCTGCTGCATGTGTCTCCCCTGACGCTACCTAACCTCCCCAGCACATGGCACCTAACCCCACATCCCATCCACTTCCATGTGGCAATAGTACCCTACCCCCCTCCTCCCCCCCTCTCTTACTGCTAGTGCAAACTCACTACACTCTGTGATCCTCACCCCATCCACCCCCACCTCAGGCCCCATCCTCACTACAAGAGCCTCTCTCACACTCACCCCACCATCCCCCACCCTCTCTACTCTCCTGCGTCATTAAGTTGTCTTGTTTCAGAGTGTGTGTGTGTGTGTGTGTGTGTGTGTGTGTGTGTGTGTGTGTGTGTGTGTGTGTAGCAGACCACAGTTCGACCCTTCAGCACGACGGACAGTGCGACCCTTGAGAACCTGGCTGGGTATATCATCATGACGTACCACGATACCCGCCCCACGTGCACGCTGGGTATATCATCATGACGTACCACGATACCCGCCCCACGTGCACGCTGGGTATATCATCATGACGTACCACGATACCCGCCCCACGTGCACGCTGGGTACATCATCATGACGTACCATGGTACCCGACCCACGTGCACGCTGGGTATATCATCATGACGTACAACGATACCCGCCCCACGTGCACGCTGGGTATATCATCATGACGTACCATGGTACCCGCCCCACGTGCACGCTGGGTATATCATCATGACGTACCACGATACCCGCCCCACGTGCACGCTGGGTACATCATCATGACGTACCATGGTACCCGACCCACGTGCACGCTGGGTACATCATCATGACGTACCATGGTACCCGACCCACGTGCACGCTGGGTACATCATCATGACGTACCATGGTACCCGACCCACGTGCACGCTGGGTTTCGCCGTGTTATCTTGTTTCCGGTCCCGACGCTGCCTACTGAGCACTTTATCTGTGGCCAAGTGGGTCTTATCAGTGTTAAGGCTCATGTTATCAGAGAGAGAGAGAGAGAGAGAGAGAGAGAGCTATCAACATGCGAGGCAACACATGGTTACACAGGTAGATGGCATCCTTGTGTGTGTGTGTGTGTGTGTGTGTGTGTGTGTGTGTGTGTGTGTGTGTGTGTGTGTCAGCCTCATCAGGAAATATAAACGTTACTAAACAAGGAACGTGTCTACCACACATGAGGGAGGGGTGTGACGTCTGTATGACACATGAGGGAGAGGTGTGACGTCTGTATGACACATGAGGGAGGGGTGTGACGTCTGTATGACACATGAGGGAGGGGTGTGACGTCTGTATGACACATGAGGGAGGGGTGTGACGTCTGTATGACACATGAGGGAGGGGTGTGACGTCTGTATGACACATGAGGGAGGGGTGTGACGTCTGTATGACACATGAGGGAAAGGTGTGACGTCTGTATGACACATGAGGGAGGGGTGTGACGTCTGTATGACACATGAGGGAGGGGTGTGACGTCTGTATGACACACGAGGGAGGGGTGTGACGTCTGTATGACACATGAGGGAGGGGTGTGACGTCTATATGACATCACCATAGGATGTGGTCAACAGTCTGGTGTACATCATAACCACAACCATCAACCATGTTCTCATCACCAGTTCACAAGCAGGGGACCCATCAACCATGTTCTCATCACCAGTACACAAGCAGGGGACTCACCCAATCCACGTTATATATAACTTACATACCAGACACTTCCCCCCCCCCCCCCCACCACCACCACCAGGGAATATGCACATCTTTTATGCAAATGAGGCCACACAAACACTAGTGTCCACGGTGACACGCCTTCATCATACCCACCGGCCAGGCCCCGAGCAACACCATGACATACTGCAGATAAACCCGCTGATAACAGCAGGAGGGAAGGATAGGATAGCAGGAGACACATAGCAGCAGGAGGGAAGGATAGGACAGCAGGAGACACGTAGCAGCAGGAGGGAAGGATAGGACAGCAGGAGACACATAGCAGCAGGAGGGAAGGATAGGACAGCAGGAGACACATAGCAGCAGGAGGGAAGGGTAGGATAGCAGGAGACACATAGCAGCAGGAGGGAAGGGTAGGATAGCAGGAGACACATAGCAGATGGGAAGGGTAGTACAGCAGGAGACACATACCAGCAGGAGGGAAGGGTAGGACAGCAGGAGACACATAGCAGCAGGAGGGAAGGGTAGGACAGCAGGAGGGAAGGGTAGGACAGCAGGAGACACATACCAGCAGGAGGGAAGGGTAGTACAGCAGGAGACAGACTAACACTGTCATTCACTATACATGACATATACATGTGGAGTCCCCCTACTCAAGACCAGCAGCTACAACCTTGACATATAACCACCTGCCATCATCACAACCATGTGGGGGAAAACACAAGACACACACCAGACCTGCGGAACATGACACACACACACACTTGATTCCCAGGAACTACCTACACTAGAGGGTGGGTCGTGGTGTGCGTGTACACAACCCACCCTCCTCACATACTGTGTGACGTTATAAAACATCACTACATATACCCCTCGTACACTTTAATAATCCTACATCAACACCTGTACACTACAACATACAGTTGTACACTACAAAACCATCTTCATCTAATATCAAGATATTTACCAATACAACCCTGGAGTGGGAAGACTACATCAGTAGTAGTCAAAGGACAAAGTTGTGGGAAGATGTTCATAGTTTGTGGTACGTACACACACAGACAGACGCATTGTACCTGATGAGGCCAACACAAACATCCACAGTTGTAACCACTTTCCCGCCATTGTGTTCCTGGTGTAGGTATTGTATTCTACACGTATTGTATTGCATACTTTCCTGGTGTGGTTGTATCGTGACACCTACATTAACCGGGTCATACCCAGCTAATACTCCAAACCTTCAACAATACACGATGTTTCTTCGCGTTTTTATATTGTGGAATTTCAACACGCCACTATCAAGTGTATTTTGCTACGGATAATAACAGTTCTGATATTAGCAAGTTTAGTCCGCTTACATTCCCCACCTAGGCGACCTGTACACTTTCATGTTCGGTCATATTACTGTAACATACAGATATAGATCCCTTACTGGTCACGTTCTAACATCATCACTAGTTATACAACCTCATACATCAAACCCAAAGCTCCACAGTTTGTCTATTTCTCCGCCGATATTCTCAACCAACACTAAAGTTAATTTCTCCCATGATATTGTAGGACTTCCAAAGGTTGGATTTGTTTATCTTGCCTCTCATCATACGTGAGACAATGCTGCACAGTTTGTTTATCTTCCCGCTGATATCGTTAGACTCTGTGCTGTACAGTGGGCTGTCAAGTCTTATCTGCAATACAGTCATGTGTGTTTTCCCCGCTCCTATCACTCACCTCAGATTAAATAACTTCTTTATAAAACTTTCCACCTCAAGCCTGTTTGTTTCCCACAGTACAGTAACGGCGTCTGTACACACAATACCACAACACTCTATACCTAACCTGTGTTCATAGACCTAACAAGTTATATGTAGCTACAAATAGTTTGGTTCAGTAACTGCCGCCAAAACTACGGGATTTCAGAAGGGAATGCGACATCCACTGCAGCAAAGAAGATAATAATAAACACCAACACAGTTGGGCCAAACCTCAGACATGTGTGGAGCCATCATCTACATCATCTCAGTCAGAACACGTACCTGCCAAGTTCAACCTGACCACCACACACTAAGCTCAGGTCAAAGTCCCTGGTAAGTTCAGTATGATGGGATGGGGTCCCTGGTAAGTTCAGTATGATGGGGTGGGTCCCTGGTAAGTTCAGTATGATGGGGTGGGGTCCCTGGTAAGTTCAGTATGATGGGATGGGGTCCCTGGTAAGTTCAGTATGATGGGGTGGGGTCCCTGGTAAGTTCAGTATGATGGGATGGGGTCCCTGGTAAGTTCAGTATGATGGGATGGGGTCCCTGGTAAGTTCAGTATGATGGGATGGGGTCCTGGTAAGTTCAGTATGATGGGATGGGGTCCCTGGTAAGTTCAGTATGATGGGATGGGGTCCCTGGTAAGTTCAGTATGATGGGGTGGCGTCCCTGGTAAGTTCAGTATGATGGGGCGGGGTCCCTGGTAAGTTCAGTATGATGGGGTGGGTCCCTGGTAAGTTCAGTATGATGGGATGGGGTCCCTGGTAAGTTCAGTATGATGGGATGGGGTCCCTGGTAAGTTCAGTATGATGGGGTGGGGTCCTGGTAAGTTCAGTATGATGGGGTGGGGTCCCTGGTAAGTTCAGTATGATGGGGCGGGGTCCCTGGTAAGTTCAGTATGATGGGGTGGGGTCCCTGGTAAGTTCAGTATGATGGGGTGGGGTCCCTGGTAAGTTCAGTATGATGGGGTGGGGTCCCTGGTAAGTTCAGTATGATGGGGTGGGGTCCCTGGTAAGTTCAGTATGATGGGGTGGGGTCCCTGGTAAGTTCAGTATGATGGGGTGGGGTCCCTGGTAAGTTCAGTATGATGGGGTGGGTCCCTGGTAAGTTCAGTATGATGGGATGGGGTCCCTGGTAAGTTCAGTATGATGGGGTGGGGTCCTGGTAAGTTCAGTATGATGGGGTGGGGTCCCTGGTAAGTTCAGTATGATGGGGTGGGGTCCCTGGTAAGTTCAGTATGATGGGATGGGGTCCTGGTAAGTTCAGTATGATGGGGTGGGGTCCTGGTAAGTTCAGTATGATGGGGCGGGGTCCCTGGTAAGTTCAGTATGATGGGGTGGGTCCCTGGTAAGTTCAGTATGATGGGATGGGGTCCCTGGTAAGTTCAGTATGATGGGGTGGGGTCCCTGGTAAGTTCAGTATGATGGGATGGGGTCCCTGGTAAGTTCAGTATGATGGGGTGGCGTCCCTGGTAAGTTCAGTATGATGGGGTGGCGTCCCTGGTAAGTTCAGTATGATGGGATGGGGTCCCTGGTAAGTTCAGTATGATGGGATGGGGTCCCTGGTAAGTTCAGTATGATGGGGTGGGGTCCTGGTAAGTTCAGTATGATGGGATGGGGTCCCTGGTAAGTTCAGTATGATGGGATGGGGTCCCTGGTAAGTTCAGTATGATGGGGTGGGTCCCTGGTAAGTTCAGTATGATGGGATGGGGTCCCTGGTAAGTTCAGTATGATGGGGTGGGGTCCCTGGTAAGTTCAGTATGATGGGGTGGGGTCCCTGGTAAGTTCAGTATGATGGGATGGGGTCCCTGGTAAGTTCAGTATGATGGGATGGGGTCCCTGGTAAGTTCAGTATGATGGGATTGGGTCCCTGGTAGTTCAGTTTTTCCTATTTTCTATGATGGGGTGGCGTCCCTGGTAAGTTCAGTATGATGGGATGGGGTCCCTGGTAAGTTCAGTATGATGGGGTGGGTCCCTGGTAAGTTCAGTATGATGGGGTGGCGTCCCTGGTAAGTTCAGTATGATGGGGTGGGGTCCTGGTAAGTTCAGTATGATGGGATGGGGTCCCTGGTAAGTTCAGTATGATGGGATGGGGTCCCTGGTAAGTTCAGTATGATGGGATGGGGTCCCTGGTAAGTTCAGTATGATGGGGTGGGGTCCCTGGTAAGTTCAGTATGATGGGATGGGGTCCCTGGTAAGTTCAGTATGATGGGATGGGGTCCCTGGTAAGTTCAGTATGATGGGGTGGGGTCCTGGTAAGTTCAGTATGATGGGATGGGGTCCCTGGTAAGTTCAGTATGATGGGATGGGGTCCCTGGTAAGTTCAGTATGATGGGATGGGGTCCCTGGTAAGTTCAGTATGATGGGATGGGGTCCCTGGTAAGTTCAGTATGATGGGATGGGGTCCCTGGTAAGTTCAGTATGATGGGGTGGCGTCCCTGGTAAGTTTGCATCAATACAGTGAGCAGTGGAACCACAAGAAGCGCCGTCGTCTGTCTACAAGACAATTACCGACAACTTGGAGTCCATGGTTGCCAGCTTTACATACCACACAATCAAGGCCAGCATGACGCTCTCCACAACCCGGCACATGAGGGCCACAACCCGGCACATGAGGGCCACACACAACCACCACAGCACGACGTAACTCTTGCAATCTCCTCACACTGACCTCCTTGGCTTCTACTTACACCAATCATTTATAATGAGCGAACATGGTTGTTAGAGAGGGAGGGAGGGAGGGACAGACCCTGTAACTACCGCCACGGCAACCTAACCACTGAATGTCATCGTTCACACCACTCCCAAAATGACCAATTAACTCATTTTCTACAACAAACACCAAGTCTCGTCTCTAGCTCAACCTTCAGCCCGTACCTAATGATGGTACCGTTGTGTTCAGGGGTAGTACTGTACACCTAATGATGGTACCGTTGTGCCCAGGGGTAGTACTGTACACGTAATGATGGTACCGTCGTGTTCAGGGGTAGTACTGTACACCTAATGATGGTACCGTTGTGCCCAGGGGTAGTACTGTACACCTAATGATGGTACCGTCGTGTTCAGGGGTAGTACAGTACACCTAATGATGGTACCGTCGTGTTCAGGGGTAGTACAGTACACCTAATGATGGTACCGTCGTGTTCAGGGATAGTACAGTACACCTAATGATGGTACCGTCGTGTTCCAGGGGTAGTACTGTACACCTAATGATGGTACCGTTGTGTTCAGGGGTAGTACTGTACACCTAATGATGGTACCGTTGTGTTCAGGGGTAGTACTGTACACCTAATGATGGTACCGTCGTGTTCAGGGGTAGTACTGTACACCTAATGATGGTACCGTCGTGTTCAGGGGTAGTACTGTACACCTAATGATGGTACCGTCGTGTTCAGGGGTAGTACTGTACACCTAATGATGGTACCGTTGTGGTAACCTACTAAAGAGATGAAGAGAAAATGGGGGAACAGAGAAAGTGGGAAACAGGAAGAGAATGAGACGTGTGTGTGTGTGTGTGTGTGTGTGTGTGTGTGTGTGTGTGTGCTGGGGGGGGGGGGGTGCCTCCCTAGTAAGAGTGTTGGGTGGGTGGTACATCAGTGTTTACTGTCATGTTGATCTGTATCGTTGACAACAACTGATGTGGCAGTGGTCATTGGCTGTACCCGTAGTGCACTGGACCTACAGAGGCTGTACTAGTACACTGTACTTGTAGTAATGACTGTAGTTGTAGTACAACCGTAACTGTAGTAACAATGAAGGCCAGGACAGACGACCAGTCTGATCATATAAACTGTACACAAGTTGATCACACATTCTCCCACGTCAACACACCCCAGGTAAACACGGGGGAGCGACGCCCACACCAGCACACCTCCACACACTGGCAGGAGGAGGAGGTGGTGTGGTAACGGCCACTCCTCGTGTGTCTGGTCACATCACATCAACTATGGGAAACATGAGCAGCAGCTAGTTGTGGGTCCAGCCAGGTCTTAATGGCTGGGGAAACATGACGGACGACAGCGCACACCATCATCTCAACCTTACAGTACTACGTAGATCAAACATGACACTAACTACAACAATGTAACACGTTACGATGACGCTACAGTACTGTAACGCAGCGTAACACTAGGGGGGGGAGGGGAGGAGGTAACATCCTGGTCCACAGGTAACCAGGCAACTGGTGTAACACGAAATGTGCGTCATTAATGACAAGTCAACACATACAAATTATTGGTTAATATATAAATATATTTTGAATATCAACTTGTGATGGTAGGATGATGATGGTAGGATGATGATGGTAGGATGATGATGATAGGTGGTATGATGATGATCATGGTGGTATGATGAGTGGGGTAACACCACAAACTGTGGTAACATTCCAATAACTGGAAACAAATATAAAAACCTTCAACCACAAGTGAAAATGCCCGCTATGTGACATGACTGAACTAGCTCTCTCTCTCTCTCTCTCTCTCTCTCTCTCTCTCTCTCTCTCTCTCTCTCTCTCTCTCTCTCTCTGGTAGGGTGACAGACCACCGTACTATACTACATGTAACCATGGTTGACAATCAGTGCCTCGCCCTTAATGATGCGTAGCCTCGTCCACACACACCACTCTGGCTCACTCACGCTACACATTACTGAAGTAGACGAATATCATCACATTTATCCATCCATCAAAACATCATATCGTTTATCCATTATCCAAATTATCACATCTATCCAGACCCATCAACCAAGCAGCACAGTGTTAGCGACCAACACATCACACATCAAGATGCACTATACTGCGGCACAACACAGCTCTCCCACCTGCGGCACAACATAGCACTCCCACCTGCGGCACAACATAGCTCTCCCACCTGCGGCACAACATAGCTCTCCCACCTGCGGCACAACATAGCTCCCCGACCTGCGGCACAACACAGCTCCCCGACCTGCGGCACAACATAGCTCCCCGACCTGCGGCACAACATAGCTCCCCGACCTGCGGCACAACATAGCTCCCCGACCTGCGGCATCCCATAGCGTATTTACAGACATGATGCGCAGTGAGGGTGGTCGGCGGGCGGGCCGCGCATCAGAGCGGGTTCATCACACACACACACACCGTTAACCACTTCCGGTTCCAAGATATAAACCACAAGTGTAATATATGTAAGATGATGTCATGCATATATAATACATGTATGATAACGTCATAATATATAATAAGGTACGGTAGAGTGAACAATGACTTGGGACGTTTGCTGAACATGACCAACAATTACGTCCTCCGCGGGTCAACGACCATTGGTCGGTCGTCCCAGCCAGACACACGACACGACCAGAGCTGCTCCACCCAGTACACACGACCAGAGCTGCTCCACCCAGTACACACGACCAGAGCTGCTCCACCCAGTACACACGATGGTCATCTTGGTGTACATGTGGTGACCACAGGACCCATACATGTGACCAAGTGTGTGTGTGTGAGGGAGGGAGGGAGGGACTTCTAACTGCCTGTAACACACTCCATCTGCATGACTGGGTCACTCCACCTGCATGACTGGGGCACTCCACCTGCATGACTGGGGCACTCCACCTGCATGACTGGGTCACTCCACCTGCATGACTGGGTCACTCCACCTGCATGACTGGGTCACTCCACCTGCATGACTGGGGCACTCCACCTGCATGACTGGGGCACTCCACCTGCATGACTGGGGCACTCCACCTGCATGACTGGGTCACTCCACCTGCATGACTGGGGCACTCCACCTGCATGACTGGGGCACTCCACCTGCATGACTACACCTGACGTCATTAAGAGGGTGGTGAGCCTCCCTACCCACTACACCACACGTGGAAGGAAGATGTGCTACCCAACTTACGTCCACATGACCCTCAGCTGGTGTGACACACACACACACACGGTACACTGGGGGGTCAACTCCACACCACAGATGCCCCCCCCCCACCACCAATAATCCATCCCTGGTGATCAATCGCCCCCCCCCCCCCCCCGAGTGCGGGTAGTGCCCTGACACGAGCCACCAGGACCCCCCCCCCCCCCCACACACACACACGGGGCTGGAATCTGATGATGAGATCTTTATCGATCACACCCACACTGGCCTGCCTCCTGCTGCCTACCTCTCCCCTCACTATCTATCTATCTATCTATCTATCTATCCCCTCTACCTATCCCTCACTACCTATCTATCCCCTTACTCACTCACTCACTCAGCATTTCTACCAACCGAAATCACCAACTCCACTATTCCACGTCGAACGTTCTTCTTCTTCTAAGTAACTCTTCCCTCACCCGTTACAAGACTCCCCCCCCCCCCGACGGTACGGGCCAGGTACACGACGGTACGGGCCAGGTACACGACGGTACGGGCCAGGTACACGACGGTACGGGCCAGGTACACGACGGTACGGGCCAGGTACACGACGGTACAGGCCAGGTACACGACGGTACAGGCCAGGTACACGACGGTACGGGCCAGGTACACGACGGTACGGGCCAGGTACACGACGGTACGGGCCAGGTACACGACGGTACGGGCCAGGTACACGACGGTACGGGCCAGGTACACGACGGTACAGGCCAGGTACACGACGGTACGGGCCAGGTACACGACGGTACAGGCCAGGTACACGACGGTACGGGCCAGGTACACCATGGTACAGGCCAGGTACACCACGGTACAGGCCAGGTACACGACGGTACGGGCCAGGTACACGACGGTACAGGCCAGGTACACGACGGTACGGGCCAGGTACACCACGGTACGGGCCAGGTACACCACGGTACGGGCCAGGTACACGACGGTACGGGCCAGGTACACGACGGTACGGGCCAGGTACACGACGGTACGGGCCAGGTACACCACGGTACGGGCCAGGTACACGACGGTACGGGCCAGGTACACGACGGTACGGGCCAGGTACACCACGGTACGGGCCAGGTACACGACGGTACGGGCCAGGTACACCACGGTACGGGCCAGGTACACCACGGTACGGGCCAGGTACACCACGGTACGGGCCAGGTACACGACGGTACGGGCCAGGTACACCACGGTACGGGCCAGGTACACCATGGTACAGGCCAGGTACACCATGGTACGGGCCAGGTACACGACGGTACGGGCCAGGTACACCACGGTACGGGCCAGGTACACGACGGTACGGGCCAGGTACACCACGGTACGGGCCAGGTACACGACGGTACGGGCCAGGTACACGACGGTACGGGCCAGGTACACCATGGTACGGGCCAGGTACACGACGGTACGGGCCAGGTACACCACGGTACGGGCCAGGTACACGACGGTACGGGCCAGGTACACCACGGTACGGGCCAGGTACACCATGGTACGGGCCAGGTACACGACGGTACGGGCCAGGTACACCACGGTACGGGCCAGGTACACCACGGTACGGGCCAGGTACACGACGGTACGGGCCAGGTACACCACGGTACGGGCCAGGTACACGACGGTACGGGCCAGGTACACCATGGTACGGGCCAGGTACACGACGGTACGGGCCAGGTACCGTCTCATGTGGCAGACGCTCGTCATGCTCCACACTTCACCAGATTAAGCTGTTAAGCACGAGGTCTGACCCCTGCGTGTGTTGGTGTGACCTTTGACCTGCTCGGTCAAAGGTCAGACCGTATTGTCAAGAGGATGAACGTTCTTACTTCAATATAGTTTTGTGATGTTGACAATGTGTTCAAACTTTCATTGTTTTCCATCGTTTATCTTCATTTTGAAACCTTTCACCATTGTGAACAGTGGTAAAAGCAGATGAATCTCTCTCTCTCTCTCTCTCTCTCTCTCTCTCTCTCTCTCTCTCTCTCTCTCTCTCTCTCTCTCTCTCTCTACCGGGCGTTTAGGCTGTATGAGAGGGGCAGCAGAGAGCGGTGTGTGAGAGCCAGGAGAGTGGTGTGTGAGAGAGGCAGGAGAGAGTGGTGTGAGAGAGGCAGGAGAGAGTGGTGTGTGAGAGAGGCAGGAGAGAGTGGTGTGTGAGAGAGGCAGGAGAGAGTGGTGTGAGAGAGGCAGGAGAGAGTGGTGTGTGAGAGAGGCAGGAGAGAGTGGTGTGTGAGAGAGGCAGGAGAGAGTGGTGTGTGAGAGAGGCAGGAGAGAGTGGTGTGTGAGAGAGGCAGGAGAGAGTGGTGTGTGAGAGAGGCAGGAGACTACTGCTGGTGCAGGAGGAGGAGACACAGGGAAGGTGTAGAGAGCAGGAGACACAGACGAGTCACAAGATGACACGCGGGACACGTACTGAGGAGCACTTGTGTGTGTGTGTGTGTAGGTCAGAGCCAGGCTGGGCCGGGCCTAATGATCAAGTAATGGGCCATGATGTCTCCAGCAGGAACGGTAATAAGCTTAATGAGCGCCAGATAAGCGTGTGTGTGTGTGTGTGTGTGTGTGTGTGTGTGTGTGTGTGTAACTGGCCCATGATAATAAACTAACAATACAAATCTTAAGTGTACACAGTGTCACTTTCCACTAATTGTACACAATAATTCATGCGATTCATCCAATCCCATGACCAATACACATTAAGGAATCATTGGTAAACTTACAAAGTTATAATGTATTATACTTGTAATGTACTATAGTTGTAATGTATCATACTTGTAATGTATCATAGAAAAAGTTGTAATATATAAGTCATAACGTATGATAAAGACGTAATGTATTATATAACAGAACAAATAACATAGAACAAGTACCATGTAGAACACGGCTATGAAGGAGGTTCAGGTCATGTGTGGAGGAACACCAGTGTGGTGTGCTGCCACCACCACCACCACCACAGTGTTCACATCATGACTGGCGCCACACGTGCTCTGTACACCGCACTTCCTCACACACACACACACACACACACACACACACAATCACTGTGATCAACAGCAGTACACGTGACGTAATCATCATCAAGCTGTCAGTACAGGTAAACTAGCAGTACGGTCGTTATACACAGTTACCCTCGCCTACACCACACAATCTCCATCTATACACAACAGGAGACATGTCTACGTCGTCGCTTATCATCACTATTGTTAAATCAATAAATCATCATTATCATTAATCAATTACTAAATTGATTATGTCAATACAGCCATAGTTTACAAGTGTCACGGAACTGTAGTGTGTCCAGCTGTACCGCTGGGAGGGGCTCAGTGCGATGTGGACTAGTGAACTGTAACATGGGGACGAGGGATCTCTGGTGGCAGGAGGTGACGACGGCGAGAATGGTAACTGATTTGCTTTCAATAAAATCAGTTTTACGAAGCTCAGATATAACAAATACATGTACAATCATTCAACACAGTGCAACAGTTTTAAGTGATGCACAATATTTGTTATGAAAGTTTGTGCGTCAACTAATTAACTCAGCACTATTAATATGAAAAAGATAAAAATTATCTTATATACTTTACTATCCTCGGCCCTGTTACCTCACTATCCTCAGCCCTGTTACCTCACTATCCTCAGCCCTCTTACCTCACTATCCTCAGCCCTCTTACCTCACTATCCTCAGCTCTGTTACCTCACTATCCTCAGCCCTGTTATCTCACTATCCTCAGCCCTGTTACCTCACTATCCTCAGCCCTGTTACCTCACTATCCTAAGCCCTCTTACCTCACTATCCTAAGCCCTCTTACCTCACTATCCTAAGCCCTCTTACCTCACTATCCTCAGCCCTGTTACCTCACTATCCTCAGCCCTGTTACCTCACTATCCTCAGCCCTGTTACCTCACTATCCTCAGCCCTGTTACCTCACTATCCTCAGCCCTGTTACCTCACTATCCTCAGCCCTGTTACCTCACTATCCTCAGCCCATTTACTTCATTCCTAACTATCTTCGCTCCATTTTCTTTGATGTAACCCATTACGGCCTACATAGAGGCAGTCAGTCAGTCAGTGGTGGAGTAATCCAGCGACACCATCACCACCACCATCACCGAGCTGCATGAACCACACACACTTAACGTAGCCATCCCCACACCACCACACCACCACACCAGTGCTCCTCACACCACCATACGACCACACCAGGGCTCCCCACACCACCACACGACCACATCAAGGCTCCCCACACCACCACACCACGGCTCACCACACCACCACACGACCACATCAAGGCTCCCCACACCACCACACCACGGCTCACCACACCACCATACGACCACACCAGGGCTCCCCACACCACCACACCAGGGCTCATCACACCACGGCTCACCACACCACCACACGACCACACCAGTGCTCCCCACACCACCACACCAGGGCTCCCCACACCACCACACGACCACATCAAGGCTCCCCACACCACCACACCAGGGCTCCCCAGACCACCATCTTAGGCCTCACCACAATAATATATTTCTGGTACCATTGTTCCCTCGCCTCCCCTCCCCTCCACAGGCCTACTACCCCCCCCCTTCGGGTCTGGTGTCTGACAGTACCCAACCGCCCGCCATGTTTCTCACCCTGGAGCAGGCAGCACATGTGCTCTCTCTCTCTCTCTCTCTCTCTCTCTCTCTCTCTCTCTCTCTCGTCACCAACACTCCTGTTTTCACGTAATCACATACAAACATCTATTGTTGCTACACTCACACCTTCCACCTCAAACATCATGAATGTATTCCAACGTTCTCTACCGGAAATTAAACGACCTGCTAAATCGAGACCATAAAAGGTTGCCCACCTTCCTACATATCGATATTCCATAACCATTCAAATACAAAATGTATATATAACTTATTTGTATACATGCTTTGGTCTTAAAGTACATATTACGTTCTCGGGGACCTCCCATGTTCGATTTCATTTAATCTTCTCACTTGCGAAAGAATAAAAACAAATATTCCATTTTCTTTACTCTTACTACACTCGCATTTACAATTACCAGAGTGTCGTACACAAGGATCGAACCGCCGTGCTCAAGGGTCGTACAGATATGTTCCACGGTCGTACAGTCGTGCTCGAGGGTAATTACACACACACACACACACACACACACACACACACACTGTGGTGTAGGGGTCAGCGTTTCTGACCATGTTTTCAAGCATAGGTCCACCCAGGTTCAAATCCTGGGTGCGGCAGTCAGCTCCCAACCAACCCCAGCCGTTCATCCTCCCCTTTAAGACTGTGGACACCTGAGGGTATGCATACGTCACACTACGAACCTACGTAGACCCCCCCCCCCCCCGGCCCACGCGTGGAGACACCCGCCTGTGGCACGAAGCCGAGGCTCCGGAGGTGGATTCCGGCAAGCACCGGCATGGTCCCCGGCGGACCACCACACACAATCAATACCCACAAGTGTCCACGTCAGACCTCAGCCCAGGAACACATTATATTGCTCCCAGCCTCATGGTAAACTGGCCTCAACGGATCACTAACAAAAAACCGTCTGTTTTAATGGTGGAAAACCCGAGTGAAGTAGAGAGTGGTCGGTGTGTCTGGTCGCGTGAATCAGTCTACGAACAGGACGAGATGTACTCCTGCCACCACGCTCGTCCCAACCCAGCCACATTGGCCGCCTTCAGACGCCATCATTGTGCCTGGCTGACAAGTTCCAGGTGGGATGGAGGCCTACTGGCCGGCGGGTTACTGGAGGCTTGATCAGCGAGCTATAGAAGGACTGGTGATCAATAAACATGTGACGGATACAGTACAGAGCAACACGTTATGAGAACACTGGGGAAGACCGCCCAAACTGGGGGGGGGGGAGTCTGGTGCTGGGGGGGGGACGCATTAATGAGGGTGAGGAGAGTAAGAGTGAGGAATGAGATGGTTGAGTACGTAATGATGATACACACTGCATGCACGAGGGAGAGAAACCCAGAACACACCAGCAGGACACTGGCAGAGTGAGCAGTAGGTGTACCTTGCGGAGAAGAGGAAACAGGGAGAGGGAACTGGCAGGGAGAGGCAAGATGTACGACGTGATAATGGTCACGTGCAGAGGGTAACAACCTTCAATATCATGATTGGTCGGCCAGCCAAGAGCAATGGTCAGAGAGAGAGAGAGAGAGAGAGAGGTGGGAGAGAGGGAGAGAGAGAGAGGGGGGAGGTGGGAGAGAGGGAGAGAGGTACACATTCAGCAGGATGATGTAGTCATCACCACACATCGTCCAGCTGCCAGGGTAGATCTGGGCTGACACACAGTTGAGGCGGCTGACGAGTTGACGAGAGGAAAGCCTGGCTGACGAGTGGGTAAGCTGACACGCTTGGTAAGGGAGATTAAGGGGAGCTGACAGCGAGTAGGGAGGCTCCAGTACTAACTGTGTTGTGAGGCGTGACGGGCACAAGCCAGGCTGTGGTACACCAATAATGAACATCAACAACAACTAATGAAGGAACTACTACACTGATACAGAGTCGAGCCACGTTAACAGTGTTTCCTGTTAACAGACCGGGACAACGGAAGTAGACTGGTTGAGGGAGTTAACAGGAAGGTTTCCCGTTAACAGGCCGTTGGCAGAGGGACGAGGTAAGACTAGCGGAGTTGAGGGACATCTGTCAAGACAACAGTCTTCATCTTAACTGTCTCCCGTCATCACTCACTGTCAACCACACACATCATCCCACTGGTACACGTTTAACAATAGTTGTATACAAAACTATACAGCCAATCATACAGACGTGGTTGGTGTATGTATGGTAGGCAGTAGGTGAGCCTGGTGGAGGTCCAGTATGGTCTGACCACAGGATGGATGGTTGGTCTGACCACAGGATGGATAGTCTAACCAGAGAACATTATTCTCATGATGTAAGTCATCATGAGCGAGTTCCAGCATTATGAGGGAGGGAGGCAGGAGGAGACACAGCCTCCACACATCAGGTTCTCGCCCAGAGCTTCTCCATGACCCGCCAGGCATCGACCACCTAACAACCATTTCTAAGAACCAATAATAATCATGGTCATTCATCTCAAGATGGCGGCCGACATGGGCAAAATGGCACAACCTTCAAAATCAAATAAGGAAACTGTCAAAATCAATGGCACCTTATCAAGGATTTACTTCACATACAATGCAATACATTGCATTACTGGTCGTTTCTTTACACAGGAAATTATCGTGATTGATTCCACGTTCAAACAAGACAAAATGCATTTAAATATTGCGGCAAATATATTGTACAACAACAACAACAGTGTGGGTGGTCTGTTTCGTGAGCCAGTTCACAACATTCATTCAAGATTCTTGTACCACAATCCGGCCAGATGATATCAACATCACAACAATGATAACCATTTCTTACAACATTTTGTACTACAACCTAACCTCACACGATGGTTCACAACAGGAGAATGTATTCCTCTGCCAAACACACACACACCATACATCTCTCCTTACTACCAATCATCACATCAACAACAAAGTTTCTGTTCAAAATATATATTTCCCACGTCACTATGACCATCCTTATCCAGGAAGGTGTGGGACAGCCACACACATTCCTGCAAATTTCTCATAAAAACGAGTTTCCTCAAGACATGACCGAATCCACTCTGCCTAAAAAATAGGCTGGAGTTCTCCGTAAGCTGGAGTTCTCTGGCAGTGTGAGAATGGTGGCAGGAAAAACTGCCAACTGTGGTACGGTGAGGAGGGGGGTAGACCATGTGGGGGTGAGGGATGTACAGTAGGGGTTGGGGATACGGCCAGGGTGGGTGTGGGGGGGGGGGGGAGCATCTCAAGGTCTTCTGCCGCCGCCGACCACCACTTCCATCACGTCATCCACCACAGTGACCCAGCCAAGCCCTACTACCCCAGCAGGGTAAGGCGCCCTCTCATCCCAGCCTCGACGTCACACGCATCCTCCACCACCGTCTACGTCTTCCATACAACACCCAGCTACACCCTAACACTGGTGACAGCAACACCTCCCCTTCCACAAGGACCAGACAGGACAGGTTACAGCAACACCTCCCCTTCCACAACGACCAGACAGGACAGGTTACAGGGAGAGACTGGCATCACAATGGTATTTCCTTCCTTCAACAACTTCGGTAATTTAGTGGTCATATATATCATCACAATCAGTCAGCAAGTAAATATACACTTGCAGGTCCCAAGTGCACTTTCGTGTAATAATCACATCAGGGGAGGCACAAGAGAGAAATATCAGTCAGTTGATATACGACGAAGAGACGTAGCTTGGACGCCATTTGGTAAACATGCGATTAGGAACTTAACGTGTTTCATTTTCCCCGTGAACTCGTAGGATAATATTTGATCACGAGCAAAATTGTGATCCTTTCCAATATATATATATATATATATATATATATATATATATATATATATATATATATATATATATACATACACACACAGCGTGGTGTAGAAGAGAAGGGCGTGTAAGAAGCAAGGCTTCTGGAGGTTCTGTGGGTGGGTAGGTTACAATTCTCTCGAGGATAAACAATTGCTCACAGGTCATGCTGCACATCATGACTCACAGGTCATGCTGCACATCACTCAAAATATCAATAATAACCTGACTCACGTGTGGTGTGTGTGTCCAGGTCAGGTGCAAGACAGCCACTCACTAGACAGTGCTTGGTGAGTGCTGGAGGAACACACACACACCTGCCCTGCTACCACTAAAAGTGGGCGTCGGGAGATAAGGTGCTGCTGATAACACTGCTGGAAGTGGCAACATTGACGACCCTGGCCAGATGATGCTGTTGTTGTAGTCTGCCAGCCTGAGGTTCCCCATAGAGGGTTGGACCTTTGTTGTTGTGGTCTAGTGGTTGTGGGTCAGTGGTGTACCACAGATGTCCGTTCTCTGTGTCAAGCGGACCAACGCAACCCTCACCTCGCCTTCTTCCACGTGTCTTCCCTCATCATCACATTTACCACAACGTATACACCACAACCACGAATCATCAAGACAAATATATAGAAATAAATCACGATTTACTGGATTTAAGGGAACCCCACTGCTGTGCGTTTGTGTGTGTGTGTGTGCGTGTGTGTGCGTGTGTATGCGTGTGTGTGTGTGTGTGTGTGTGTCGTATGGAGACCTCTCCTCACGAGCCCCAGACCTCCCCCTGGACGTGCACATCTTGATGAGGGAGGGAGACGTGTGTACAACATTGTGTTGCACACACCGGCACCTTCCACATGACACAGTCCCAGGACGTAAGAGATATGCCTCATGTGGGAGTAAGCCACGATGTGGGGAGATGACTAGCTGGGGAGAAGGACCACTGGAGGCCACTTGATGTTAAGGTCACGTTCTCACAC
Organism: Panulirus ornatus; assembly: GCF_036320965.1. Classification (NCBI taxonomy): domain Eukaryota; kingdom Metazoa; phylum Arthropoda; class Malacostraca; order Decapoda; family Palinuridae; genus Panulirus; species Panulirus ornatus. The sequence goes on along the minus strand of NC_092228.1, from coordinate 38,689,779 downwards.
ACATTAAGTAGTACTAGAAGTTCCCACACGACTATTAAACCATAACATGTAAATAAGGAAACTGGTCACCAGTCTAGTGTCAGGTGAACAACGTCACCACAATGTAGCCAAACGACTGACACCAAACAACTGGCCTCTGGTGGACGGTACGTAACACAGCACAAGTTACACGTGAGGGACGGCCTGTAATGCCTATGGTACACCATGGTAGGGGCAACAGACAGCATGGTACACCATGGTAGGGGCAACAGACAGCATGGTACACCATGGTAGGGGCAACAGACAGCATGGTACACCATGGTAAGGGCCACAGACAGCACTGTAAGGGCAGCAGACAACTACCTACAAAATAAAAATCCTGGCCATTTCAGAAGTGACCATAAAATACAGACAATATTCATGGAGGTTCCTGCTCAAAAACAGCGTAAAAAGTACAGTTTACAAAAGACCAGAAAAAATGTTGTATCCCCGTGTGTGTATACTGACTGGCTGGGGGTTGACTGTAACCTGTTGTGTTGCTCTTGATTGTGAAGTGTACGTGGGTCGCCCACTGTCGCAGTCAACGGAACAAAGAAAATCTATTGCTGCCACCATCATCTGTTGATCGTATGAGAGAACGGGAAAGTATGGCAACATCAGGTAGACACTTTGACCTCAACTGGACACTGAATATCTTCCAGGAAGCGTGGCAGTGTGACCTGGTACATCCACCTGGCTACCACAACTGCACCTTATACACCAGAGCATCACATCTTGAACACACACACACACACACACACACACACACACACACACAGTAGTATGCTAATTCAAACATCAGACCGGTCTGGTCCTGACTCAACAAGGGGGAAGAGGGGGGGGGGGTTAATACAGACTGCTTCCTTACAAGATGGTTGTGGACCAAACCTTGTGTGTTGTGTTTACTGTGAGGATAATAAACACCAGTTCAACCCCCGGTGGCCGGCCACACACACACACACGGAGGGAGGGTAAAGAACGTGTACACATGTAACACACTGGTGACGTGTACACATGTAACACACTGGTGACGTGTATCTTATGTGAACATGCTGGACCATGTGTGGCTACTGCGTCCAGCTTCAGCAGTTAATCCATTAAACGAAAGTTGATCAATAATCCCACGTGAGCTAAGCTGGGTGAATCCATCTTGACCAAGCTAAGCTGGCCCAGCTCTGGTCATCTCCCCCCCCCCCAGCCCCTGATCCTAACACAGTCTGCGGTAAGAAAGCTTTTTATCTTTTCATTAAAGTTTAAGAAAAACATTTGAGCAGTCTTCTCCTCCTCAACTTGAACTTTCACCAAGCCAAACCTCGAAAATCTCAGTTTTCTATGCAGTACTTATTCACAGTGTTCTGCTGGGTGATGACACAGAAACCAACATGACCCATTATATATATAGAACATGGATGTTGGGAACCACCTTACACAACTGACTATTTGCTTCACTTTACATTCACATTCTGACGTCATACATTAATGATCACAACGGTTGCTGCTGGAAAATGTTAAATGAACTCTGTACTGACTATCATCATCTTTATATGTTCCTCCTTCCCTGAGATAATGTAATATATCAACAATAATGTGAAAACCTAAACACTCTCTCACTCTCTCTCTCTCTCTCTCTCTCTCTCTCTCTCTCTCTCTCTCTCTCTCTCCAGCAAACATCATTACCAGTAACAGTACCGCTGGTACTTGGTCAGTCTGTCCTCTACGTAAGCAACAACGTGTGTCGTCAAGTAACACAGTCAGGAGGCAACCAGCATAACAGGTTTTATTAATATCGCACTTTCCTGTCCCCCTGCAACCCCCCCACCCCCACCCCCCCCACCCCCAGGGTGGAAGCGGTAGTGAAGTAACCCGTCCCTGGTGGGGGTCATCCTCACCCGAGCCAGCCTCCCCCTGTGGCTTCATACATCACCCAGGGGTAACACACTACCAGCCTCCCCCTGTGGCTTCATACATCACCCAGGGGTAACACACTACCAGCCTCCCCCTGTGGCTTCATACATCACCCAGGGGTAACACACTACCAGCCTCCCCCTGTGGCTTCATACATCACCCAGGGTAACACACTACCAGCCTCCCCCTGTGGCTTCATACATCACCCAGGGTAACACACTACCAGCCTCCCCCTGTGGCTTCATACATCACCCAGGGGTAACACACTACCAGCCTCCCCCTGTGGCTTCATACATCACCCAGGGGTAACACACTACCAGCCTCCCCCTGTGGCTTCATACATCACGACCCCCTCCCTCCCACCTCACGACCCTCCCCCCTCCCTCCCACCTCACGACCCCCTCCCTCCCTCCCACCTCACGACCCTCCCTCCCACCTCACGACCCCCCCTCCCTCCCTCCCACCTCACGACCCCCTCCCTCCCTCCCACCTCACGACCCCCTCCTTCCCTCCCACCTCACGACCCCCTCCTTCCCTCCCACCTCACGACCCTTCCCCCTCCCTCCCACCTCACGACCCCCTCCTTTCCTCCCACCTCACGACCCTTCCCCCTCCCTCCCACATCACGACCCCCTCCTTCCCTCCCACCTCACGACCCCCTCCCTCCCTCCCACCTCACGACCCCCTCCCTCCCTCCCACCTCACGACCCTCCCCCCCTCCCTCCCACCTCACGACCCTTCCCCCCTCCCTCCCACCTCACGACCCTTCCCCCTCCCTCCCACCTCACGACCCCCTCCTTTCCTCCCACCTCACGACCCTTCCCCCTCCCTCCCACATCACGACCCCCTCCTTCCCTCCCACCTCACGACCCCCTCCCTCCCTCCCACCTCACGACCCCCTCCCTCCCTCCCACCTCACGACCCTCCCCCCCTCCCTCCCACCTCACGACCCTTCCCCCTCCCTCCCACCTCACGACCCCCTCCCTCCCTCCCACCTCACGACCCCCTCCCTCCCTCCCTCCCTGGTGGTCATGTCACGACCCTCACCAGCCAATCATCATCCTGCAGGCTATGGTTATCCCCCCCCATCATGGAGGCTGATCACGCAGAAGAGTGTGGGGTGGCCAGGAGTGTGGGGTGGCCAGGAGTGTGGGGTGGCCAGGAGTGTGGGGTGGCCAGGAGTGTGGGGTGGCCAGGAGTGTGGGGTGGCCAGGAGTGTGGCCATGGTAGGTCCTCCCTCCCCTGGTGGCCGGTTATCTAGTGCACTAAGCACACTTAGTGACCCTGGGGCAACACTATATATATACATCACAACACAACTACCTGATACATCACAACACACCTACCTTATACATCACAACACACCTACCTGATACATCACAACACACCTACCTTATACATCACAACACACCTACCTGATACATCACAACACACCTACCTGATACATCACAACACACCTACCTTATACATCACAACACACCTACCTGATACAGTAGTTCAGTCATGGTAAGTTGGACAATGTTCAGCAAGTGGAGGTGGGTCATGCTGGAGGTCACGTGAAGTAGTGTTGGTGCACGTGACACGTCACATCCTCACATGATTAACCAAGCTCACAACAACAACAACAATCAATACAAACAAAGTTGTAGTCTGTATGTCACTTACCTGTCACATGGTTAGCCACACACGGCTACAACAGTCGAGGGACGTCCTCTCCAACCCAGCGTGACCTTGTCCAGTCCAGTGACCAGTTGTACACACACACAAGAACCAACGTGTTCACACGGCAGACAGCGGCTCTGTTCATCTCTTAACACCAGACAAGTTTCACATGTCGTGTTCACGAGGACACGTAGATGTTCACCTCGTGTGACGCTCTCTCTCTCTCTCTCTCTCCTGAAGCAGTGGTTCACCTGACTCACGGTCCACAACCACCTCACTCCTGCACCTCACCACACAAGTGGCACTTGCGACAGTGATCAACGTTGCTCGTATAATGGACTTCCAGGAAGGTTCGCAGGTGTACGCCGGGTAGTACAGTCTGTCACTGCCGCCTACACTGGCTGGCCTCCTCTCCCAGATGGGTCTTTCCTCCCACCACGTCACAGGAGAGAGGGGTACTGTCCCGCAGCTCAGGTCAGGTCAGGTCACGAGTGAGGAAGACTACCGGACCTCAACATTGGTGAGGGATATTCTGGGTGGGACCTTATCTTGCTCACATCAGGCGAGCCAGCATAACGTGCACGACCAGCCCTAGCCTTGCCTCCCCCAGCTCCTCAAGACAATTTGGCCCGTCGTTTCCTCATGTGCCTCCCTCCAGCGGGTCCTCAGCTTCACTCCTGCAGCAGAACAATAATTCATCATTAACTAACCTCCACAGGAACTACATCATTACAAACTTAATTACTGATGCCCCAGCAAGACAATGTCTCATTACATCTTAATCTGAAGACAAACATGTTAATTAGTTATGGTTCTGTAAATGTCCAGGCAAGCTGCCAACATGTCCAGATAAGCTGGCAACATGTCCAGGTAGGCCAGCAACATCTAGTAATGATGTACAGGCATGATTAAGTCACGACAAATATCATAAGTAAAATAAACTACGTGTTAGTGAGTAACCACAGTGAGTAACCATAGTAAGTAACCACAGTCTATCTACAGTAACTATAGCGAGAGTAACCACGGTGAGTAACCACAGTGAGTCAGTATGAGTAACCACAGAGTATAAGTAACGACAGCGAGTGAGTCAGTATGAGTAACGAGTGAGTCAGTATGACAACACACATGGTAAGTAACGAGCGAGTCTCACCCAGCCAGGGACTCCTACCCAGCTAGAAGATTAAATATCCCAGACATAGTAAAAACATATGTAATCTCGACTGGAAAAATCATTACTCCAAACAGAACACATTAATCAATTACGGCAGAATAATTAATCAGAAATCTATACCTTAGTGATAAGTGTAGGTTGCAATAACATGTTAATTAACAACGTCGCCGTGGTGTGGTGTGAGGACACAGGTCAACACTTCCAGTTTGACCTGTAACTGACCTGGCTGAACGCAAGGTTCCTGTTGGTATGAATGATTAAAAACCTGACGATAACAACACACAAGATCTGGACACAGAAAACGTCAGGTCAGGCAGCTGTGGTCTTACTTGTGTGACCCGACTATGACCAACCATCTCCCGTGTGCAACACATGAGGTCATGCAACACATGAGGTCATGATCCTCGCACAACACCTGACCCATCCTGTCTGATGGGCAAAACTGATAAACTCAGAGAAAACGAGATGTGGTGCGAGTGTGTACAGAGAATGATGGTAACACTGGCGGCTCCTGACACAAGCCGTTCATCACACTATCTGGCAGAGATACAGACGTCAACCCTCATATCATCTTCTGGTGGCATGTTCCTCCTCCTCCTCCTGCCTGCCCGCCTCACTTGACACACGACCCTCTGCCTGGCTGGTCCTACATGTGCCTCACATAAACACAACATAATCACGTGTAGTCTCATGGTGGCACAAGTCATCCTTCATATCAAGGGAAGTAAAATGTTACACATCCTGGCTTGCCAAGTTCCGCACCTCTCCCACGTTTTCTATCATGACAAAGCTCCGTCTGCTTTCATCTACACTTTATTTCCACCAACAACAATATTTCCATCAATAACTCTGGGCGGAAATCAAGGTTCAATGATGTGTTGTTCCCTGAGTGAGCTCAGCTTATCTTCAACCTTCCCAGTCCTTCATGAACATACAAACACCAGACTTTCCCAAGCTTTCCCAACTCAATGGTTCTTTGCCGAGGTCAGTAGGTAGCAGCCAGCAACAGCCCAGGACCTGGAGAGGTCTGAAGGACTCCTCTTGCTCCAGTTCCCTCACACGTTTCCGTGGTGTGGCTCACACGTTCAGTGGCAACACAGGTGAAGGAAGCCAGGCTGGGGTGAGGGTAGACGAGTCTGGGACGCACTGGGGAGGGACAGTGAGTGTACCTGGCTCGTGCCAGATGGAGACACATCTAGAGTGTACAGGGGGGGAGGGGGCAAGATATATGAACACAGGTGGACCTGGAGTCAGCAGGGAGGGAGGAGGCACAGCAGTAATGATGACGTCTGTGGTACGTGACACAGTAAGTTGACACAGACGTCCTCACCAGCAGCACATGAGCGTCAACAGTGACCACACTTGCACGACAGTCACTGTTGCATGACACAGTCACTGCTCCTCATCTGGAAGGTTCACTGGGCTTTGGTCTTCAATTTCCTTCTCCAGTGACGTAGCCGCTCACAATACTGCCAACTGACACAAACAGCCACGTCGACCATGGTCACACCTCACACTGCAGGAATGTAACATGTTCAGGAATAGTATGATGGATGATCAGGTAACATGTTACAAAGCTGTCGTAACTATCCTCGTAACACCACCACTGACGTCACAGGCTGGCTATCTATAGACACGCCCACACCACATGACGTCACGAGGCATAGAAGCCTGAAAGAAGTCAACGTTGGCAGAGTGACACAAACCATTTTCTTTATCAAGATTTCAGGTGGACACAATATGTGGTCGGCCGGCGTCCCTCACTACCATTTCTTACATCTTAATGTGGTCTGGTCACGCCAGCCAGGTGTACTGGAGAACTTCCACAACATTTGACCACAAGACCTCGCTGGCACGTAGCGCTCACCGCCCGTCCTGCTGTATAAGAATATCACTCATCAAAGATTGATGTGGCCAGGGGAGGGAAGGGAGGAGAGGAGAGGGGGGAGAACACTTCCCGTGTGTTCCCCACTTGTCGTAGGTGACGACGGGGGGGGGGGTTACTCTTGGTGTAGACTATGTATGACCTTGATGACCAGCCAGCTGTTCTGCCCAGCTGTTACTGTTCCTCGTATGTTCTGTGGTGTGCCGGGCGGGCGACACCCCTGCTGACCATAGCGACACACCACATGTCTCCCTCACCCCAGCTTCCTGGCTCTCCCCACTCACTTCCTGCCGCCACACTCCCTTCCCTCACCACCCGGGACCCGTCTTGCAAGACTTAAGGTCTCCTCCATCACATAACCAACTTGCCTGCCTTCAGCCTCCACCATTACCAGCCTCCACACACGTCCACACCTTCCCACAACACTGCCTCCTCACTAGCCTGGTTGTGATACATCATGGCACAAACACTGTCTCACATGGCCACAACCTGACCTCTCTCTCTCTCTCTCTCTCTCTCTCTCTCTCTCTCTCTCTCTCTCTCTCTCTCTCTCTCTCCAAATTCCACCTCGCACGTCCCATCACCTCCTGTATTCTCCCACGTCTCCTACCCGTGTCCACATGGCGAGGTCAGGTCATCACCACCTGTGGTTATCATGACCTCGATGCTCACCATGATAGTACATACCTTCCCCAGTACCTCCCCCCCCCCCGTACTGTCCCGAAGACAGGAAACCAGAGAATACCTACAACTACCTACAACCAGGCTCTGTCTGGCGAGAGAGAGAGAGAGAGAGATACAGCTGTTCTTGATCTCACAATGTCATCATAATATACTAACATTTTCATTTCCAATACATTTCAATCCACCACATAAAACGCAACAATATAAATCTCAACTATACAGCATTATACAACCTGCATACATTATACAACCTAAATAAATTCTCATTATACATATTTGTAAAACTACCAGCTCATCAGTTTAAAACATTTTTTCATAACAATAAAAACATATGCCAATCACTATGGCAACAATACGAGAGGCCCGTCCCACATTTTCATTAATCACCAAATATTGGAAAACAATCGAATCGAAAACGTCCATAAAAACCTCAACTAAAAGTTATGTTACAACATAATTGACAAGAATCACAACACCACAGGAAACAAACACATACAAACTGTAGTTCCCAAAATGTTATGTAAAAATGTAATGCTTAAAACAGCAGCGAAAATTATATTCTTCTGAAAACCATAATTATACAAATAATTTACTTTAACATTCAAATATGTCCTGAAAACACACGTAAATATTTTTCACGCCTACATCATCTACACTATTTACAAACCCTTACTGAAATATTTACATATTACATACTACAAATATTTACAATATAAATGTCATGTTCATCATAGCATTCGACCAGCAAGGCACCCACAGAGAGGGGGCCAGTGTACCATGTACCATGACGGTACGACCTTTACTTAACACATCATTACTTAACACATTACTTAACATATTACTTTACATCATTACTTAACACATTACATCATTTCAAATTATTGTTATAATTAAGGAGAGGAATAGTGGGCAGATGGTCAGTAGGGAGGAGGTCAGGAAGGTTCCAGTACCACTGGGTACACTGAGGTCAGGTCACTCGAGATGATCCGTCAAATCTGACTTCACTCATCTGTCTGTCTGTCTGTCTATCTCTAGTGCACTTCTTTACTCACCCCACCAGCGTCATCCTACCCACCTGTCTGCGCCCCCCCCCCCACTACTGACCCACAGCACCAGCTGCTCCCCCTAATGACCCACAGCACCAGCTGCCCCCCTACTGACCCACAGCACCAGCTGCCCCCCCCCCATCATATCTTCACAAGATACATAAAAACCAAAATTCAATTTAACTTCTTCATGAGGCCAAACCCCAGACGTCAAGCGCCGGTAAAATGCAAGATGAAACTCACGGCACCACAGCTGGACCAGCTGGACCCGGTCCCCGGCACAGCTGGACCAGCCGGACCCGGTCCCCGGCACAGCTGGACCAGCCGGACCCGGTCCCCGGCACAGCTGGACCAGCCGGACCCGGTCCCCGGCACAGCTGGACCAGCTGGACCCGGTCCCCGGCACAGCTGGACCAGCTGGACCCGGTCCCCGGCACAGCTGGACCAGCCGGACCCGGTTCCCGCCACAGCTGGTTCAGAGTGCCGGACCCTGTAAGGTACGGTACAGGTATGGTCAACGAGAAAACAATTACTTTGACTATCAATTGTACCACCTACGTTATCTTATGTTAGCTAAGGTAACCTCGGGCTCCGTACTATCTTGTCTAGCATGAACAACAATGTTGTACAACAACCATCATCTCCACCACCAACAACCTTATTTGGTGTATACAAGGAAGACATTATCACCTGCACCACAACCCTCCAGACAGGGTCATCATCAATATGATCAAAACCTTTACAGGTCATCACATCCCTCCATGACCTGACCTCAGGTTACGAGTATAACTTTACTAATTCATCACATCATTGTCTCATCCACCGTTAACACATCACAACCTGTCCTCAGGTTATAGTAGTTATTACCTCGATTCTCATGACCTACCACAACCTCGTCAGCATCAGTACAACCTCACCCTGGGTCACCAAGTTCCGTAACATGTTACTTTGCCCATCACCACCGATGTACTACCTACAAGTGTTAAGTTTGGTGTCTAGTGTCATATATATCACCGACCGTAGTATTAGTCAGCAAGTTGACCAGACCCGCCTGCCAGGTCCTCCTCACGAGACCAACCAGGTCACAAGGATGTATATACCCACCTGCCTCACCAGGTCACAAGGATGTATATACCCACCTGCCTCACCAGGTCACAAGGATGTATATATCCATCTGCCTCACCAGGTCACAAGGATGTATATACCCACCTGCCTCACCAGGTCACAAGGATGTATATACCCACCTGCCTCACCAGGTCACAAGGATGTATATACCCACCTGCCTCACCAGGTCACAAGGATGTATATACCCACCTGCCTCACCAGGTCACAAGGATGTATATACCCACCTGCCTCACCAGGTCACAAGGATGTATATACCCACCTGCCTCACCAGGACACCAATGTCTATCATGTTGTCAGCATTTAGGAGCAGCACCAAGACACGTTTCGTTGCCTCACCATCTCACCAGTAACTTGGAGATGTGCCAGCCCACCACTCAAGCAAGGTATTCCCTTCTTACTATGAGACATGTTTCCGCACATCTAACACAACCATTAAATTCAAAGTCATGGAAACTCCACATTTTGTGTTCTATCTCTTATTCTGTGTTTGTTATCTATATATATGACTTCAAATGGGGTAAGTATACATACAGTGTCCTTCTCAAAGTCGTAAAGCATGGAGATTGAGAGTTCCCAGGAGCGTAGCGATGTGTCTGTCTACCACAAGCACAAGACCCACACTAACGTGTTCTGGTGAGCCGCTTCCCACCGCACACCACCCGCCTACGACGTCACGATCCAACAGCCAATCAGGTCGGCGCACAGTCAAAACAAATCTGACGTCATGGAGGGCAGATCAATCATGGTGCAGAGCCAAAGAAAATGTTTCCCATCATTTCTTCAGTGCCAGTAATGAACCCAGGGCCTTTGATGTACCTCATGACGTCACTATCAAATTTACTCCAAGAGACAAACAGAAGAAACCTGACTATGACGACTACGAACTAGCTAACAACGTCATAACACATTAAAACTACTGAAGGCCAAATAGTAACCATTCTCCTGCACACACACACACACACACACACACACGACCGAAACTCAACATCTTACATTAAATATAAAGTAAATATTAAAGTTAACATGGAAGATGAATGGTATAACATGGGGGGTGAGAACCACATTGGCAGACAGCTGGCGCGACCTAGCTGGCTCACAACGTTACAAATGTACGAGACGGCAGATGGTGTAGGACTGTTGACATGTTGTGTGCCCCCCCCCCCCCCCCGGGTGAATTATACGGCAGATGGAAGGAGGAAAAAACGATGACTATTTCCACCTGTGATCAAAACCGAGGCAACGCTGCAGGGTACGACTGGCTGTCCTGCCAACACACACCACCACCACCACCAGACCACAGCCGTACCTGCCAACACACACCACCACCACCACCAGCCGAGGCACACACTCTACCCCTCCTACCCAGACACGCACTCTACCCCTCCTACCCAGACACGCACTCTACCCCTCCTACCCAGACACAAACTCCATCAGCCCCTCACACATACTCAAACGCTCCTTCCACCCCTCGCACATTCACCGCACACTTCGTGGTCAAATGTTCCACCTTCTCTCGAGCACGTTACCCTACCACACCACATCACACACACACCATCCCCCACCACACCACACTACACCACACACACACCATCCCCCACCACACCACACCACACACACACCATCCCCCACCACACCACACTACACCACACACACACCATCCCCCACCACACTACACCACACACACACCATCCCCCACCACACCACACCACACACACACCATCCCCCACCACACCACACCACACACACACCATCCCCCACCACACTACACCACACACACACACCATCCCCCACCACACCACACCACACCACACACACACCATCCCCCACCACACCACACTACACCACACACACACCATCCCCCACCACACCACACCACACCACACACACCACACACACACCATCCCCCACCACACCACACTACACCACACACACACCATCCCCCACCACACCACACCACACACACACCATCCCCCACCACACCACACCACACACACACCATCCCCCACCACACTACACCACACACACACACCATCCCCCACCACACCACACCACACCACACACACACCATCCCCCACCACACCACACTACACCACACACACACCATCCCCCACCACACCACACCACACCACACCACACCACACCACACCACACCACACACACCACACACAAAACAACAATTATTCTTCAGAATCACACGAGTTATATTCCTTCGTCGTCCATATCGTGATTACAAGTTTCCTCAGATATCAACACATGATGACGACGTGAGAATTATAAACAATACCCGTAAACAATTATGAATCACATACTTTATCAACATCATTTTACATCAAGGAAATCATGTATACAATAACCTACACCAGACACACGTAACCAAGACTGCCTCTGTTGAACTACAAGTCCGATTTACATGTTGTAAACTAACTCTGATGTCAACAGTTGACCCCACACCACAGAGGATTGATCCGTCCTTGTAGGAGGAGCAAGTTGGTGTGTGGAGGTTCCACTACCACAGTAATCCAACTGATTATCAACTTTCCTCCGTCTGACCTCACAACTTGACCCACTTGCCCTACACAGCTGTGTTGGTTCACTTTCTGCTCTCAACATCAGCCTGCTTGTGCGCCCCCAACATCAGCTACATCACGACATACTGAGCAAGCGACTGCCTCGTATGATGACTGTGTGGCCGTCGGCAACTCAAGCGTGGCTGGCAACTGTGGTGTCTGTTTCTTTCCTTACTTTGGAACTCTTTACCTTCTCATATCTTTCCTAATTCCTAACACCTGATCCTGTGTAAAAGGAAACTTTCTATAACCTCAAAAACTCATACAACATTTTCCCCCAAGTAATTTCTCTCTCTTTTACCCTCTTCTTATCATAATCAAGGCACGGCCTTACTGAAGCTTTCCATAGTCCGGGAAAAAGTGAAGAAGCCAGTTAGAAAATGACAGTATAATACGCCCTAACTGGATTTTTTATTCCTCACCCAGAACTGGCCTCCCCAGAGTATCCAGCAGCTAATATGACATCATCACAATGGTTTCTATTCACCATTTCTGTCAGATTTCCTTATGAATAACTTCTCTGTTCAACATGATGTTCCCTTAGAGATATTTTCTTGCCGGCTTCTGTGCTGGAGGGTAGTGGGTGGGGAGGAGCCTTGTGCTATACCGTCCTATCCTTATGTACGATGGTGGGTGGGGAGGAGACTTGTGTCACAACCACAACCACAACCACCATCACAACCTGTATCATCACCACTACTACCAACATTCAGCTCCTTCATTCATATTTTCCTTCAGCCCTTCTTTCATCTCTTCCTTCCTTCTCTGTGTTGTCTCCACACGTAAACCTCGCCATACATTAAGACATAACCTCCCCCCCTACCCCGACCCTGCATGACAGCCCCCCTCAGCCAAGCTTCGTCATGCACACTTCCCCCCGACCCTGCATGACAGCCCCCCTCAGCCAAGCTTCGTCATGCACAGTTTCATCGATTTTCCATCTTTCTCTCCGCTTGTACGACGAGTGTGGCACATCACTGGTGTCTCTCCTGTATATCCCATTCTTCTGGTCTCTCCTACACGCTCACTTCAGCCTTCTCTCTCTCTCTCTCTCTCTCTCTCTCTCTCTCTCTCTCTCTCTCTCTCTCTCTCTCTCTCTCTCTCTCTCTCTCTCTCTCTCCATAAATCCAGAGAGTCAGTCGCCCTAGAAGCTCATCATTACAGACATACATGTGTGTCGTCTCTACCCCAACATCACCCCAGGTACATCCGACCCCAGTCTTCACCACCCACGAGCCAACTACTCGTTATGTATAATAATAATAGTAAGTCATCCACAACACACACAGCTGTTCTCCGGCATCTAGTTTTCTGTACAATAAACTCCACAACACAGAATCCATCTGAGTCCTTCCCAAGCTGGTTAGGTTAGGTTAGGTTAGGTTAGGTTAGGTAAACGTGAACATTTTACGGCACGTTGGTAGCCCATTACTGACCACATTACTCAACCCATTATGAAACACACATACACACACACACACGCACACACGCACATAGACACACACCGTACACTACTGAAGGTGCAGACATGACTGTGAACATTGAACATGATGCCTGCCACAATCTTGGTGTGAGACACAACACAAGGTCATTAATAAAATCTTCCTAATACGAAAATAAATAAAGGCGAGGCAGATCTGTGCCCCAGCCATTAACAAGTCAGACGTAATGACCAATGATGAAACATCGCACATTTACTGGTTCATCCTGGTCACTGTTGACCCATCATAACCTTAACAAGAGAGCACCACAAGCTGATGTGTTGTGGTTGTGAGTTAGTCTTGGTACAACTATTCCTCAAGCCGTCTGCCAGTACTGGAACCCAAGCTAAGCGTCTTAAATTCTCCTCGTGACTCTGGCAGTCTTTATCAACTTCAGTCTCCCACATTATAATTCCTCACAAAGTTTCCACTTACGTTGTGGCGGGAAAAAATGATTTGAAGTTTTTTGTTCTTAATTACAGCCAAGTTATCTTTCTTACTTCCGGTTTATAAAACTGTTTAAATTAAAATGTTGTAGTAATTTTGTTATTATCTATTTATCATGAATATCCAACTTGTTAATTGGTGAATTTCGATTCTCTGATATTGTTATCTTCTTAAATGTTAAATATTAACTGTCATGTATCACAATGAATCTTAACATTTTCAAATACTCAAATTACCACCGTTAACTATCGAGTACTGATGATGTGTCCCCACCTTACCCACGACTCTTACATCTCTCATCCGTTTGTTAAACCTTCAACATTTATCATATTTACTGAAAACATTCCGTTCTCAGTTCAATATACTTCTGTCTTTTGGTTAAACTTCGCATATATGATTGTTAAAAATCTCACTTACAGTAAAACTCATGATTTTTCTGTCTCTTCGCAGTTAAATTCCCTCACATTAACGTGAGACAGATTTCCGTGGCTAATGTTAAAATTCTATTTTTAGTTGAACGATTTATACATCATGAATAAGTTCTTACAATATCCCGAGTTAACGTTAACATTCTAAATGTTAAAAATCCTTTCCCTTTGTACGCTACATTAAGCCATGATTCCATACACTGACATGTTGATCCTGAGATTACAACACTGTACATTACATCATAAAACTTAATCTTACGTTAAATTCATCCCGATTTAATGAAACGTTAACAATCCAGCCATCATCATCATCAGTTGACTCCCTTACGTCAAGTGTTAACAATGTTAAACTTACAGAGTTAACCAACCTGGTCGACCTGCCTGGCCCGGGAGGCTCTTGCAACACATCAGCTTTATATGACTTACAACCTTTACAACCTTCATCTTCACTACCTCCCAGGGAGATTACTGGGGAACAATAATGCTGGGGATTACTGGGGATAAATGGGGAGCTACATCTGGGATTACTGGGGTAAACTGGTGAAGACGACCAGGGTAGAGTATCTGTAATTACTGGGAACATTATGCTGGAGATTACTGGGGTAATAACACCGGGGATTAATGTAGAAACAATGTTAAAGATTACTGGATACATAATGCTGAAGGTAACCGGAAGATAATGAAGGGGATTACTGAAAAATACAGCTGGGATTTACTGGGGACAATGCTAGAGGGATTACTGGAAACCAACTGAGTGTAGGGGATTAATGTGAGATTTATGGGAAAATATTCCATGGGACGGTAGAGCCATGACTGGGGTGTACTGGGTTACAATGTTACGGGATTACTCAGGTAGGAAACTGTGGGATTACTGTGACAACGTGAGTAACCAAACATGGTAACAGACTGTACAATACAACACACATAAATCTACCACATCCCAGTAATTGACCCCTACAGACGAACTCACACGGGAACACATAATACACACTAACATGTGTAATAATGATACACACCAGCCAACCTGTGTACCCCAGCAGGTGTATCTTGTATACATCATTACACACACACCAGCCAACCTGTGTACTCTAGCAGGTGTATCTTGTGTACATCATTACACACACACACACACACACACACACACACACACACACACACACACACACACACACACACACACCTACCTGAATCCGTCCTTATTTGTTTGTTGTTTACTCCAGCAAACCTGACCTGACTACATGTAAACATCATGAGGTAAGGCCAGCCAGACCCACAACAAACAACAGGTCATAAGACATGTGTTTGATCACCACATGTTGGGTGAGCAGGTCCTAAACGAGGAACATACTGTGCAACACAACACGTGTAACACACGTCTCTATCAACACAACTCAGGCAATACATCAGAGGCAACATACCTCACGCAACACAACAGAAGTAATACCTCATGCATGATGTCGGGCGAGTGTTGTAAGTGCTAAGTTGTGAACATCATGTGTGCAGACAACATGACAGACACATGTTTGGGTGAGATGCAGTAGTGTTACAGAGGGAGTGAGGGAGTGGCATGGCACACAACACAATGTTGTGGTACTCCCACACAGTGCTTGCCCCACACAGTGCTTGCCCCACACTGGCCTTGCCCCACACAGTGCTTGCCCCACACTGGCCTTGCCCCACACAGTGCTTGCCCCACACTGGCCTTGCCCCACACAGTGCTTGCCCCACACTGGCCTTGCCCCACACAGTGCTTGCCCCACACAGTGCTTGCCCCACACAGTGCTTGCCCCACACTGGCCTTGCCCCACACAGTGCTTGCCCCACACTGGCCTTGCCCCACACAGTGCTTGCCCCACACTGGCCTTGCCCCACACAGTGCTTGCCCCACACTGGCCTTGCCCCACACAGTGCTTGCCCCACACTGGCCTTGCCCCACACAGTGCTTGCCCCACACTGGCCTTGCCCCACACAGTGCTTGCCCCACACTGGCCTTGCCCCACACAGGCCTTGCCCCACACAGTGCTTACCCCACACTGGCCTTGCCCCACACAGTGCTTGCCCCACACTGGCCTTGCCCCACACAGTGCTTGCCCCACACTGGCCTTGCCCCACACAGTGCTTGCCCCACACTGGCCTTGCCCCACACAGTGCTTGCCCCACACTGGCCTTGCCCCACACAGTGCTTGCCCCACACTGGCCTTGCCCCACACAGTGCTTGCCCCACACAGTGCTTGCCCAGCAGCAGTCGTGCTGGATCATGCTTGGTGTCTGGCTCAGGTTTGCAGTCATGTACTTGCAGGACGTGCAAGATAAGGACGTGCACGAACGAGTGATAAGCACTGATAACATTATGATAACATGTGACAACACAACACACACACACACGTCCAGGTGCCTGGGGCAGTGGGGACCCCACAAGTTATTTACGTCTTCCAGGAACCTGAACAGTGGGGGGAGGGGGGGGCAGTTCCCACTAATAACACAATATCCTGGACTTCCAGCTCCCCCCCGGCAATATGTCTGGTGACCTACAGTGTCAAACTTTCCTATTATCTGTTAACTCGATTATGTTTTATTGTAGTTTGTGTCTTACATCCGTCTCTCTGGTTCACATGTTGACCGTCATATTTATCAACCGTCTTTTCTTGTATTACAATTCCACATTTCTTGTGGTAATTTTTGTTTCCTAAAATACCTTAGTTTTTGTGTACAGGTTTATAATGTACATGACTGAGCCAGGTTATGACCAGGTGAACCAGACTGGCTGCTCAGCTCTGCTCATAACCTCTCACAATATAACTCACATACAACATCAAACATATACAAATACTTTCCCTTCTGCTGCTGCTGCTGCTGGTGTTGTGTTGTGTTGTGTTGTGTTGTATTGTGTTGTGTTGTGTTGTGGTGTGTTGTGCTGAGTCAAGTTAAACATTTTGGTTGGATTTCTTCTGTTCTTCTCTAACATACTGTTTTCTTTATCCTTTTATTTACTTTCAATACTTTTGAATATTGTTACATTTATTTTACACTGTTGTATTATTCATCAGTTACATGTATATTTCTTTTTCGTTATCGTATAATTTTCTTTATTCTTCATGTTCTTCATGTGTAACTGTGTTATATTACCAGAACACAAGTTGAAGAACATCACTAGCGGGTCACACAGGGTACAACGCTTGCATTCTTCTCGTTTCTGTGAACTACCTGACCAGCGCTCCGGGGTTCGAACCCTGCCCTTCCATGAACTACCTCCAACATTCCTCCCACATTACTGTGTGCACGTCATCTGGGACCACAAACGTCGACTACTTTAACATATCAACATTGACCAGGTTCTTGTTTCATAAAGGATCGTTCAGTAATGTTCCACGAGACAGGTCTCACGTAAATTGTGGTAAGTAACCACAACCAAACAACACCACACCTGCTGGTTAGGTTAGGTTACCTCAAGACAGACTGTCTCATCTCCTTCATTAATCCACAAAGTGCAGGATAATGACCAGGATAATGACCAGGATAATGACCAGGATAATGACCAGGATAATGACCAGGATAATGACCAGGGTTTATAACCCATTATTCTCCATACATGATAATTACAATGTTATGTACGTGGGTGACGGGAGGAGGCAGGAGCCAACACCTGTTCTTACATCATCCTCCAAGCTTCATGGTGTCCCCTGATACTGACTGTCCCCCTGATACTGACTGTCACCCTGATACTGTATCTGTCCCCCTGATACTGACTGTCACCCTGATACTGACTGTCCCCCTGATACTGACTGTCACCCTGATACTGTCTGTCCCCCTGATACTGACTGTCCCCCTGATACTGACTGTCCCCCTGATACTGACTGTCACCCTGATACTGACTGTCCCCCTGATACTGACTGTCACCCTGATACTGACTGTCCCCCTGATACTGACTGTCACCCTGATACTGACTGTCCCCCTGATACTGACTGTCACCCTGATACTGACTGTCCCCCTGATACTGACTGTCACCCTGATACTGACTGTCACCCTGATACTGACTGTCCCCCTGATACTGACTGTCACCCAGATACAGTCCCGGGGCGGTGACTGCCTGCCTGAGGTGTTGGTCAAGTACCACAATGTTCAATACCACACACTTCACCAGCACACTGCACCCTCAGCTGTCTCTCTCTCTCTCTCTCTCTCTCTCTCTCTCTCTCTCTCTCTCTCTCTCTCTCTCTCTCTCTCTCTCATGAGGGACATTATCATGCTGCACATCCTCTCCCTTACCAATACTATACAGCCAGCTTTCTTCATGCATCTGTCTCACATTTCCCTTATCTTCCCCTCCCTCCCTCCCTCCACTACCGTCTCCCACACACCTGGCTGCCACCCTCCCTCCACTACCGTCTCCCACACACCTGGCTCCCATGTTCGCCATCGTCCCAACACAAGTTATATGAGGTAACTCCGTCAAGCAGCCTGTATGTGCCCCTCACCTCACCTCACCTGGCCGGCCACGTGTGTGTGGGGGGGGCACCTTAGTACCTAACCTTCCCCAGCAGCAGTGTATGAACAACATCCCCAGTGATCCAGCAGTGAAAACCTTCACTTGGCCACACTGAGAACCTGAATATACCATGTTGTACCCTCACAACACCACCATCATTATCTATCTCCATCACCAACACCATCGCCACCAACACTATCTCCATCACCAACAACATCGCCACCAACACTATCTCCATCACCCAACACCATCGTCACCAACACTATCTCCATCACCAACACCATCGTCACCAACACTATCTCCATCACCAACACCACCAAGAGACGACCTTTAATAAACGGTTGACAGCTCATGACGTCATGGAGCGGGCGAGCTCTGGAGCAGATGACGTCACAAGGCTAATGACGTCACACTGTGAATAACGTAACGAGACGGGAAACGTCATTGGAGTGTACGAGTGCAAGGTCACTCAGTGTGCCGATCCCAGCCACAGTCCCACCTCCTGGGATGGTGGGGACAGTCCCAACACTGACGGAGGAGCGGTCTCCTACGTGCTGGACTCCCACCATCCAGGCACTGCTGGACTCCCACCATCCAGGCACTGCTGGACTCCCACCATCCAGGCACTGCTGGACTCCCACCATGCAGGCACTGCTGGACTCCCACCATCCAGGCACTGCTGGACTCCCACCATGCAGGCACTGAGGCAGGAGCTAACCTAACCTAACCAGCAGGTGAGGTGTTGAGTGGTCAGCAGTGAGTGGGACGGTTGCCTGCTGCTCCACCAGATCCTCAACATGAGATAACAACATCTTGCCAGTAGTCACAACACTGATCATTACTGTTGTTGTTGTTGTTTCTCTTGTGTGTGTAGGGGAGGTGGGTAAGGCTGGCCAGGTCATATATTAAGGTAAGACTTTCCTCCTCACACCACCTGCAGGAAGGTTAGGTCTCCACCAATTCCCTCGTTACCCTCAGTAAACTACTTCACCCACCTCGTACACGCCAGGTGGCCAGAGAGAGAAATGGTTACCCCCCCACCCCCCACCCCCCACCCCAGCCTCATGTTCCCACTCCCATGGCCGGGGGGGGGCGGAGGGGGAGGTGCAGGTAGCTATGGTAGTTACAACTTGGGGCTACAGAGATCCAGTCATTTACACTTTAACGAGCGAACGAGGCCATTAGCTTGAACTTCAAAACGACCAAAAGCGTGGTGCTGAGGGGTTAAGGGGAAGTATATGTGCGTGTGTGGGAGGAAGATGAACGTTACATATTGTGAGAGGTGTAGTGAGGGTGTGAGAAGTGTAGTGAGAGTGTGAGGTGTAGTAAGAGTGTGAAGTGTAGTGAGAGTGTGTGAGGTGTAGTGAGAGTGTGAGAGGTGTAGTGAGAGTGTGAGGTGTAGTAAGAGTGTGAAGTGTAGTGAGAGTGTGTGAGGTGTAGTGAGAGTGTGAGAGGAGGGCAGGCAACGCACTCTAGCCATAACAATCTTCGTCATCAGATTACTCACACACTTCACTTAATCTATGACGCACTTGAACAATCTATATACTTATCCACATGTTGTTATGTGTTCCACACTACCACAACCAGACCAGGGTCATGTGTTCCACACTACCACAACCAGACCAGGGTCACACTGCTAGTGGTACTCACCGTATGTCCAGGTGTGGAGACCGTCAGTACGCAGTCTGTAAAGAACAAGGTAAAATTAGGATAGTTTATATCATGACCATCAAGAATGTTTGTCTATACATAACTCATGTATATATCTATATATAATATAAAGACCAGCTGGGGTGGACTGAGCCCAGCTGTGGTACCAAACTGCAACCTGGGGACGAGGGATCTCTGGTGGCGGGAGGTAACGTGTTCCCTCCAGCTTAGTTTATGGTTCAGTGACACCGATAAGCTGGGTAGACTGCCCACCCTGGAGTAGGGTGGGTCCTGGTGAGGCAGTGGTGGGTAGACTGCCCACCCTGGAGTAGCGTGGGTCCTGGTGAGGCAGTGGTGGGTGGACTGCCCACCCTGGAGGAGGGTGGGTCCTGGTGAGGCAGTGGTGGGTGTCGTGGTAGGTGGGCTGGTTCGTGTGGGCATGATGACCTGTGATGGAGGCGTCAGGCTGGAGGTGTTGACCTCACTGGTCATTACCAGGGTCGCGTCTCACCTGACCTCAGGCTACACTCACACTCTCCATAATTCGACTTGATCCCGTGACACAGCCCTTCCCCCTCCACCCCACACCCACATTGATCGACACCCAGCTCTCCAAGACACTCATCATTATCATCATCATCATTATCATCATCATCATCATCATCATCATTATCATCATTATCATCATCAATCTATTCTCCCTTGTGACCTGGACAGTATTAGCGGGGTCCTCCAGCATGTATTCGTATCTCATTTTCCCCAGGAACTTGGAGCCGCCTTGACCCAGCTGACCCTAACCTGACATCTCCCAGACCCGCCTTGACCTAACTGACCCAAGCTGAACCTCTCCCAGATCCTTACTGATGTAGCTTGACCCCTGCTGACCTCGCCTTACCTGAACTTGACCCAACATTGCCACCTATTTGTCCTATTTCACCAGGGCTAGGTAGGTAGGTAGGTAGGTAGGTAGGTAGGTAGGTTGGTAGGTAGGTAGGTAGGTAGGTAGGTAGGTAGGTAGGTAGGTAGGTTGGTAGGTAGGTAGGTAGGTAGGTAGGTAGGTAGGTTGGTAGGTAGGTAGGTAGGTAGGTAGGTAGGTAGGTAGGTAGGTAGGTTGGTAGGTAGGTAGGTAGGTAGGTAGGTAGGTAGGTAGGTTGGTAGGTAGGTAGGTAGGTAGGTAGGTTGGTAGGTAGGTAGGTAGGTAGGTAGGTAGGTAGGTTGGTAGGTAGGTAGGTAGGTAGGTAGGTAGGTAGGTAGGTAGGTAGGTAGGTAGGTAGGTTGGTAGGTAGGTAGGTCATTACTGCTTGCATGTTACGAGGAGACAACTTTACACCCGTGTTGTCCCGTCCCTCAACCTTGTATGTACACACACACACACACACACACACACACACACACACACCAGGTACCAATTTATCGACCTTCCCAGAGGTAAGGATGAACATCTAAGTTGGATGCAGGACGACTACCGCACCTAGGATTCGAACCCCTGCGGGTCTAATCTTCATGTTTCAGTTTCCTGAGAGAGAGAGAGAGAGAGAGAGAGAGAGAGAGAGAGAGAGAGAGAGAGAGAGAGAGAGAGGTGCATCGCGTCATAAGGCCACATGAGTGACATTGTACATAACAACAGGTCGATACCCTCCCTCTTCACGACGTCTTAACACGACATTCCTGCTCCTGAGAGACGACCATGTGACACGACACCCCACCACGGCCCACCCCCAGCCACCACCACACGACCCTCTGACGTGACACTCCCACCAAGACGACCCCAGCACGTCACTCCCCCTGCCTGGTGACGACCCTGGCACGTCACTCCCCCTGCCTGGTGACGACCCTGGCACGTCACTCCCCCTGCCTGGTGGCGACCCTGGCACGTCACTCCCCCTGCCTGGTGACGACCCTGGCACGTCACTCCCCCTGCCTGGTGACGACCCTGGCACGTCACTCCCCCTGCCTGGTGACGACCCCAGCACGTCACTCCCCCTGCCTGAAAACGACATTCCTCTTACATAGGAAGGACCCGCTCCGTCCCCCCAGACGAGCCAGTGGACGCCCCCTGCAGGGGGGGGGGGCCGCACCCACCTGTCTCATTTCTGGAGAAAATGGTTTCTGGAAATGTTTGTGTGGCAGGGAGGGGGGAAGGGGGGGGAGGGGGGACGTACAGAAGGGACAGAATCATCTTTCCTCCCTCCCCCCTCCCCCCACTACCCCCCCACCACCCTCCCTGCCTCCCCCACCACTACCCCCCCCCACACCACCACCACCCTACCCCGTCCACCGTCTTAGTCACCGTGGGGGTGGGGGGGGGGGGTAGAGGGGGGTAGTATTGACGAGCAGATCACCTCGTTCATAATAAATCGACGCATAACAATAGGATGTCATCGAGGCCAGCGCCATCTGTTGCCTGGTTGCCATACTAGCGGGTCACGTATTCATCGTTTTCTATGCCAGTATAGATTACAAGATGGCAGCTCCTGTTGTGTTGTAGTTTATAACCTGTACCATGAAGGTGTTAAGGTTAGCAGGTGGTTATAGGGTCAGTGTGATGGTAGAACATAATGATAAGGTGATGATGTTTACGTTGGTTGATCATTATCAAACATATTATAACGTCATAGTTTGTTATTTTCATATTATATATATATATCTTATGATGATTTTCTCTGGTCAGTTTGTTACATGACCCAAGCCGTGACCCCCATCTTCTGCCTCGCGTGTTCACCAGGAATCTTTTTACCAGCAATGGACCCGCATCAGGGTCATGTGGCTTGAGGGCCCGGCTGAGGTGTGTGTGTGTTGCCCCCTCAAGGGCCAGCCCTGAACACGCCCCGTGCTGACCCTGTACAACTAAGAGGAGTGTCAACACAGGTCATGTTTACTGATGTGCCAGCGAACTTCCCTGTGTGTGTGTGTGTGTTATGAGGATGGAGTCATACATCAGGGTCGTCATGGGTCGTGTCCAATATCAAATCTCGTCCCATTCCATCATCACTACCAACATTCCATCATCACTACCATCATCCCAGCAGTGTGGTCTCTTCCCACAATCTCCTCCAGTTTTTCTCACAAGTCCAACTGTCTGTATTGTAGTTACAACTATTGGTTGTAATCATCTTGATCACAGTAGTGTAGGTGAGGTTATAAGAGTGTGATGTTTAACAACACTACAACATGTTACATTAGTAGTACATCATCAGTACGACCTTGAACGTACACTAGTACATGACAAATGTATGTAACGGTGATCAAAAATATGAAAGCAAAGTTACCAACATATGTGCGAGCAGAAGTGACACATGCAAGCAGAGGGGGGCAGGGGAGGTGTAGTCATGCAAGCAGACACGGTATTGTATGTCAGAACTAAAGTACTCGGCTGGGACTATGCAGGTACACGCACGCAAGCACACACGGTTCTGTAAGGCAGAACAAATGTACGTGACTGTGCATACAAAGACAAGCAGAAAACCAACACTGCTTGTTATAATGGAACTAGTTCCTTGGCTGAGGCCATCCATGCAAGCACAGACACACATGCATGTGAACACGACGGAAAACACATGCAAACATTGACTCACAAACATCCAAGCACGCAAGGGCGTACGTGCAGGAAACAAGCAGACAGATTATTTGGTAGCGTAGCTACTTCCTGACCTGACCTGTACCACACACCACCACAACCTGACCTGACCTGAACTGACCTCTTCTGTACCACACACCACCACAACCTGACCTGACCTGAACTGACCTCTTCTGTACCACACACCACCACAACCTAACCTGACCTGAACTGACCTATTCTGTACCACAACGCCACAACCTGACCTGACCTGACCTCTTCTGTATCACACACACCACAACCTAACCTGACCTGAATTGTTCCGTACCACACAGTAACCACCACCACCACAAAGTATGACCCGTACATATACGTAGCACACATAACCAACATCTTGGCTGACTCCCTGAGTAAAGATACAAACATTTCCATGTGACGTACGTACATGATCCTGAACACGAGGAGGTGAGCATAATGCGTCTCTATATACCAACATAACTACACACATGTATGGGCTTTTATCAATATAACAAAACCATGTTACTGACGAGTAAGTATGGCAAATGTAATGAAACCAAATCATACCAACAGGTCACCTCCATGACCTGGTCATGGACCTGGATACCTGGGGGAGGACACCGTTATCTTAATCACCGGATTATCTATTATCTGATCATCTGTGTCCGGATATGGTGCGCCCGTAGATCCGGCCCGCCCATGGTGTATCCCACCCACTCATGTCCTCCCACTGGCCCTCATTACACTCACTTGATCAACACTAATAACCACAAGTAAACAGCGTCAGTATGTGAGCCAAGATGTCATCATAATATTGTGGTAGAAGATCAACCATCATCATCATCATAGTTTCATGTAATATTATTATCAGAACATATTCAAATGTACTACGTTGTATTACCGTGTACTGCTCAGTACTTGTACTGACCCTAGACGAACCAGGCTGACACAATAACAAAAATCTAAGTAATTACTTTTATAATTTGGAGAAGTGGGCGTGTAGATGAAGCTACGCTCTCTCTCTCTCTCTCTCTCTCTCTCTCTCTCTCTCTCTCTCTCTCTCTCTCTCTCTCTCTCTCTCTCTCTCTCTCAAGTACCAGCAGTAATATGGACTGCCCACTGCTCAAAACTTGAAGTCGTTGGTCAAATGTCAAAGTCTGGAGGATCACTCAGGCTGTGGTGGGGAGGCATGTGGGACGCGGCCTCCAACACTCAGGCTGTGGTGGGGAGGCATGCGGGACGCGGCCTCCAACACTCAGGTTGTGGTGGGGAGGCATGCGGGACGCGGCCTCCAACACTCAGGCTGTGGTGGGGAGGCATGCGGGACGCGACCTCCAACACTCAGGTTGTGGTGGGGAGGCATGCGGGACGCGGCCTCCAACACTCAGGTTGTGGTGGGGAGGCATGCGGGACGCGACCTCCAACACTCAGGTTGTGGTGGGGAGGCATGCGGGACGCGACCTCCAACACTCAGGTTGTGGTGGGGAGGCATGCGGGACGCGACCTCCAACACTCAGGTTGTGGTGGGGAGGCATGCGGGACGCGACCTCCAACACTCAGGTTGTGGTGGGGAGGCGTGCGGGAGCGGTCTCCAGCAATGTGACTGATCCATGTACGTATGTTGATCCCAGAGGCAAGTGTTGGGGTAGACATACCTACATTAATGTAAGTTACACTCCTGTACTGATAGTTATAACAACCATACGTCACAATAACCATCACTGGGCGGCCACAACCAACAACAACTCACTCATCGCATGACACTAGAACGTCAGCTATGACACCGTCAGCTATCCTGACACTATGACAGACACCGTCAGC
This sequence comes from Panulirus ornatus, assembly GCF_036320965.1. Classification (NCBI taxonomy): domain Eukaryota; kingdom Metazoa; phylum Arthropoda; class Malacostraca; order Decapoda; family Palinuridae; genus Panulirus; species Panulirus ornatus. The sequence continues at coordinate 38,663,826 of NC_092228.1, read as the reverse complement.
TATCCTGACACTATGACACCGTCAGCTATCCTGACACTATGACACCGTCAGCTATCCTGACACTATGACACCGTCAGCTATCCTGACACTATGACACCGTCAGCCATCCTGACACTATGACACCGTCAGCCATCCTGACACTATGACACCGTCAGCCATCCTGACACATCATGACCAATAATGTAAACATGACCATTTATGACATCAGTTGTGGCACATCATGAACACTCACCTCATGTTATGACACCATCACAACTCACCAATTACAACACCATCACCCAGCGGCTACAACACAACCTGCAGCGGCACAAACTACGACATATGTGTACGTACACATGAGTTAAGTCTAACTTCTACTTGAACTGACACTTGGTCAATCAATGAAACACTGTTATCAGTTGACACATAAGTGACACCATCACTGGTTGACACTTATGACACTACCACATGTGGTGCACATAATCATGAACGTCAACACTTGGTTATGTACAACCATTACAACCATCATCATCATCATGTCACACAATGTTACTACTAACCCCCCCCCCCCCCAACACAGAGGGTCAGCTGAGCACGAAGAAACTCACGTCATTACAGAACCTGGAAATATTTAATGATCAGTGGACGAGCTTGACTGCAGAGTACGTTAGCTGGATACATGAACGATGGAGGTGTGTGGAAGACATCTATGTGTTGTACTTACTTGTGGTGATGAGTGTGGGTGTCCAGGCTACTCACTCACACACCTCACACTCTCACCCACCGCCACAGTGCGGCCGTCCAGAATCGAGTGGATCGGGCTGAGATCAATAAGGCCTCCTGTACCTTGCCTGCTGCTGGCGCGGGTCTTGAAGGTGTCTCCAACCCGCCCTCTCTGAGGCCCTCACACACAGCCCGCCCTTGGCACACACTCCCTCCTGCAGGATCACACCAGGGAACCGCTCATCCTGCACCTCAGACGCGGCCGCCACATACAAGGAGGGGAATACATCAAGTAAACAGAGAGCGGGACTTGCGCAGACCAGAGGGAGTACTGGTGAGGGTGCGCGAGAGTGGCGGGCGGAGCGCCGTGGTGCGCAACTCCCCTCGACCTAGCCATCAGGACCGTGAGGGTTGTACCCGTGCTCTCCCCTCCCACACCCACACTCTCACGGTCTTGGCCACACACACTTGTCTTATTTCTCTCTCTTCTTCCCTCATAGTTCACCGAGTCAGCCACCTCGGGTACAAATACCTTGCCAGCGGCCACACAAACATCGTAAACCGCATTTTTCTGGACGGGATAACCACAGACGAAGCGGTGCAGGAGGAAACTGTTAGCATGGTACGCGTTCCTCGACCCGGCAACCAAAACACACGCAAACATTAGCCGACTGCTCGGGTCGGGTCGGTCGGTCGGTCGGTCGGTCACCAGGAACGTTTGTCGGCCGACCCACCATTACGTGAAGGTGTGCCTCCTCCAGCGGCAACAACGTCTTATTGTCCCGCGGGAAACCGTGATCACCGTGAATGACGGGGAATAAATGGTTTATTACCAGTTAAATGTCACCACTGGAAGTGTACACAACATACAGGTCTGCCTCCCTCCCTCCCTGCCTGCCCAGCTGGTGGGTAATCCTTAGACCTTCTTGACTACACCACACAACCTCCCCCTCACCACACAACCCCCCCTCACCACACAACCCACCCTCACCACACAACCCCCTTACCACACAACACATACTACCAAGGTCATGACCTTACCACACAACACTAAGGTCATGACCTTACCACACAACACTAAGGTCATGACCTTGACATACAACACACACCACGAAGACTGACCTCACCACTAACATATAACATAAGACACTATACAACATACATGCCAACGGTACCTACAACAACAACATCCTGAAACAGAAGACCAGCAGTGCTCACAACAGAAACCTCCCACGTATGATAACCATGAACAACAGAGCTAACCAACTAATAATCACCCTACTGTTGTTAGTGACTACCAGTCTCCACACTTCAGTAATGAAGGTGTTGTTACCTGTACCATCCATAAACAAACATAATAAATATTGAATCTTAAATTAATACGGTGTCCCTTGTTTATGTATAAGTTTACACTACTGATGACTGTTTACTGTGTACGGCCTCATGAAGACAACAATTGTTTGCTGTCTACAGTCTCATGAAACCCTGTAGTCTCTCGTCTAGTCTCACGAAACCCTGTACTGTTTGCTGTAAACAAGAGGAAACCTGGAAATAAGATTTTTTTCTCCGTGTTACATTTTGGCCCTAACTGAACAAACCGGGACGGTATTGTAATGTTTAATTAATATCAACATTTCTTTTATCGTATGTGAAGTGATATGAAATGGGTGGAGCTATATGTCTGTTGGTAAGGCAACACTTACTCTACAAATACAGCACATAACAAGTACACACACACACACACACACACACACACACACGAGACGCAGGTATGGTAAGATAAGCAGTAAAAAGAAGAAGAAGAAGAAGAAGAAGAAGAAGAAGAAGAAGAAGAAGAAGAAGAAGAAGAAAAAGAAGAAGAAGAGAGGGCCCAGCAGATGGCTGGCTACATCACTCCTGCAAACTTTATCAATAGCTCAAGTTAAGCTCACTTCCCGAGACCAGGACAATGTTGCAGACCTTGGCTGCCTGCACCAGCCTCCTCCTCCTCCTCCTCCTCCTCCACATACTGACTCACACCTTAACAAGTGTTGTGACTATAAAACAGACACAACCTCAGGACACTGCTCCACGCCATGAACATTTTGTGTTGCTCACCATCTATACAACTGATCCTGGGGTACTACTTGTGTTGCTCACCATCTATACAACTGATCCTGGGGCACTACTTGTGTTGCTCACCATCTATAGAACTGATCCTGGGGCACTACTTGTGTTGCTCACCATCTATACAACTGATCCTGGGGCACTACTTGTGTTGCTCACCATCTATAGAACTGATCCTGGGGTACTACTTGTGTTGCTCACCATCTATACAACTGATCCTGGGGCACTACTTGTGTTGCTCACCATCTATACAACTGATCCTGGGGCACTACTTGTGTTGCTCACCATCTACACAACTGATCCTGGGGCACTACTTGTGTTGCTCACCATCTATACAACTGATCCTGGGGCACTACTTGTGTTGCTCACCATCTACACAACTGATCCTGGGGCACTACTTGTGTTGCTCACCATCTACACAACTGATCCTGGGGTACTACTTGTGTTGCTCACCATCTATACAACTGATCCTGGGGTACTACTTGTGTTGCTCACCATCTACACAACTGATCCTGGGGCACTACTTGTGTTGCTCACCATCTACACAACTGATCCTGGGGTACTACTTGTGTTGCTCACCATCTATACAACTGATCCTGGGGCACTACTTGTGTTGCTCACCATCTACACAACTGATCCTGGGGTACTACTTGTGTTGCTCACCATCTATACAACCATTACAACCACAGGTTATACCGTCGTGGTGAAGGGTCGTACAGTCGTGATCAATGGTGGTAATGTGATGGTAGTAGTGCAATGTTTACGGTTCTAACAAGTGTACCACTTCATTACTCTTAATATATCAGAAAACATTGGAAACTGAGAACAACTGAAGCTGGGCAGGATATCTACTAAAAGATGTTATTCATAGGTATATATATTGGAAAGGATCACACACTATATATATATATATATATATATATATATATATATATATATATATATATATATATATATATATGACTCATGGTGAGGTGCCTGAGGATTGGCGGAATGCGTGCATAGTGCCGTTGTACAAAGGCAAAGGGGATAAGAGTGAGTACTCAAATTACAGAGGTATAAGTTTGTTGAGTATTCCTGGCAAATTATATGGGAGGGTATTGATTGAGAGGGTGAAGGCATGTACAGAGCATCAGATTGGGGAAGAGCAGTGTGGTTTCAGAAGTGGCAGAGGATGTGTGGATCAGGTGTTTGCTTTGAAGAATGTATGTGAGAAATACTTAGAAAAGCAAATGGATTTGTATGTAGCATTTATGGATCTGGAGAAGGCATCTGATAGAGTTGATAGAGATGCTCTGTGGAAGGTATTAAGAATATATGGTGTGGGAGGCAAGTTGTTAGAAGCAGTGAAAAGTTTTTATCGAGGATGTAAGGCATGTGTACGTGTAGGAAGAGAGGAAAGTGATTGGTTCTCAGTGAATGTAGGTTTGCGGCAGGGGTGTGTGATGTCTCCATGGTTGTTTAATTTGTTTATGGATGGGGTTGTTAGGGAGGTGAATGCAAGAGTTTTGGAAAGAGGGGCAAGTATGAAGTCTGTTGGGGATGAGAGAGCTTGGGAAGTGAGTCAGTTGTTGTTCGCTGATGATACAGCGCTGGTGGCTGATTCATGTGAGAAACTGCAGAAGCTGGTGACTGAGTTTGGTAAAGTGTGTGAAAGAAGAAAGTTAAGAGTAAATGTGAATAAGAGCAAGGTTATTAGGTACAGTAGGGTTGAGGGTCAAGTCAATTGGGAGGTGAGTTTGAATGGAGAAAAACTGGAGGAAGTGAAGTGTTTTAGATATCTGGGAGTGGATCTGGCAGCGGATGGAACCATGGAAGCGGAAGTGGATCATAGGGTGGGGGAAGGGGGCGAAAATTCTGGGAGCCTTGAAGAATGTGTGGAAGTCGAGAACATTATCTCGGAAAGCAAAAATGGCTATGTTTGAAGGAATAGTGGTTCCAACGATGTTGTATGGTTGCGAGGCGTGGACTATTGATAGAGTTGTGCGCAGGAGGATGGATGTGCTGGAAATGAGATGTTTGAGGACAATGTGTGGTGTGAGGTGGTTTGATCGAGTAAGTAACGTAAGGGTAAGAGAGATGTGTGGAAATAAAAAGAGCGTGGTTGAGAGAGCAGAAGAGGGTGTTTTGAAATGGTTTGGTCACATGGAGAGAATGAGTGAGGAAAGATTGACCAAGAGGATATATGTGTCGGAGGTGGAGGGAACGAGGAGAAGAGGGAGACCAAATTGGAGGTGGAAAGATGGAGTGAAAAAGATTTTGTGTGCTCGGGGCCTGAACATGCAGGAGGGTGAAAGGAGGGCAAGGAATAGAGTGAATTGGAGCGATGTGGTATACCGGGGTTGACGTGCTGTCAGTGGATTGAATCAAGGCATGTGAAGCGTCTGGGGTAAACCATGGAAAGCTGTGTAGGTATGTATATTTGCGTGTGTGGACGTATGTATATACATGTGTATGGGGTGGGTTGGGCCATTTCTTTCGTCTGTTTCCTTGCGCTACCTCGCAAACGCGGGAGACAGCGGCAAAAAAAAAAAAAAGTTTGTTAATGAAGAACAAACAGTTAGCATCTTTGACAAGCGTGAACATAACATGTTATATAATAAGTGATCTGTAATGGTGAGTATTATGATAACCCTTCAGTGTAGGGTTGTATGTTGACCTCTAGTGATGAGGGAATAATTACTGTAATGCTGCTGCTGTTGTTGTTGCTGGATCATTAGCAACGTCTTTGATATTTTAATGAAGTTTCCCCTTTCATTAATATCTTAATGGACTGCACAGAGACGGCTAGGTTAGGTTAGGTTAGGTTAGGTTAGGTTAATGGTAGAGGCGGCTAGGTTAGGTTAGGTTAGGTTAATGGTAGAGGCGGCTAGGTTAGGTTAGGTTAGGTTAGGTTAGGTTAGGTTAGGTTAATGGTAGAGGCGGCTAGGATATACTTCTGATGCTTTGTTAGAGGCAGATCATGTGATATGTTACTCCATCATAACTTCCCTACAACATTTTACTCCATCATAACTTCCCTACAACATTTTACTCCATCATAACTTCCCTACAACATTTTACTCCATCATAACTTCCCTACAACATCTGTCCTCCAGAAGGAATAATATGCATGAGACAAGTGAGAGTCAGTACCCCAGGGGAGGGTAACACACGATCCTGACAGTATGAGCAGTGAGAGGCACTGCCTCAGTGTAGCCACAATCACCAAACCTACAACACATGTTCATCACAGCAGTGTTGCCAGGCGAGGCAGGGTCTCCCCCTCCTGCATTACAACTGTCTGGGAAAACGCTAATGTATTTTGGTGAAGCAGGTCCTAGTTTGGTTGTAACAACACACTAACAACTGCCTGGTTATATGCACAGTACAACTACTGAACAACCGTCTACTGTACTATCCTCTCTCTATCTATCGAGAACAGACACTTAGAACAGAACTACTGCAGCGCTACCAATAACCAAGTTACCTGTCCCTCCCACGACATAACACTCATGAACACCTGACACATAACAATGCTGAACACCTGACACATAACAATGCTGAACACCTGACACATAACAATGCTGAACACCTGACACATAACAATGCTGAACACCTGACACATAACAATGCTGAACACCTGACACATAACAATGCTGAACACCTGACACATAACAATGCTGAACACCTGACACATAACAATGCTGAACACCTGACACATAACAATGCTACCCATCGTTTAGTGACATCACTAATGATTATTAACCAATCTAATATTCATATTGACACGGTAAACAAGTGTCAACAACAATAACTATTATCATGAATGTTTACAAACTGTTATCAAATGTAAATCAAGAGAAAATATACACAAATACAAGTATATATAACTTTATCCAACACAAACACATCAAACAAACCAAACGAGAGAGCAATTAACTCTGTCAATCAAGTGAAACAAAATGTTTATCTTTCATATGAAATCCATCGTGGCCGATGTGATGTTCCTCATGTGAGTCCACTGCACTAGTGAGGTCATCACAGGTCACAATATGCAACCAAAGGTCACAGTAGGTAACAGAAGGTCACGAACAACATACAAGTCACCATAACTCTCAAAGTGCAAGTCTACAAACATTACAAACGCCAACCAAGTCATCTTGGGTCACAAACTACAATTTAAGGTCATGGGAGGTTACTAACGGCAACCAAAGGTCGCTAAGTCAATAAAGGCCACCCAAGGTCACCAGAGATCACAAACTGCACAGGTCAACAACAGTCAGAACGTGGAACCCGAGGTTATCCTCGGCCTGCACCAAGTACGTAACGAGCGCTCCAGGTGTGAGGGAGGAACATTGTTTACCTCTGAGGTTATCCTACCAACTGAGGCAGAAACCACCACCACCACAACAGTGAGGCAGGGGTCACCTTCCTCCCTCCCTCACGACCCACCACCACCTTCCTCCCTCCCTCACGACCCACCACCACCTTCCTCCCTCCCTCACGACCCGCCACCAGGTTCCTCCCTCCCTCACGACCCACCACCAGGTTCCTCCCTCCCTCACGACCCACCACCAGGTTCCTCCCTCCCTCACGACCCACCACCAGGTTCCTCCCTCCCTCACGACCCACCACCAGGTTCCTCCCTCCCTCACGACCCACCACCAGGTTCCTCCCTCCCTCACGACCCACCACCAGGTTCCTCCCTCCCTCACGACCCACCACCAGGTTCCTCCCTCCCTCACGACCCACCACCAGGTTCCTCCCTCCCTCCCGACACCCACACCTCCGGCCACCAGGATACACCTGTGGTCTTCTGCCACACGGTGCTGCTCAGGTGGCCAGCAGTCACATACCTTACTCCAGTCCACGTTCTGCTCAAGAAGACCAGTGACACGCCCGACTGTACTATGTGATCCAACCCTCCGTGTTGTATGTGATCCAACCCTCCGTGTTGTATGTGATCCAACCCTCCGTGTTGTATGTGATCCAACCCTCCGTGTTGTATGTGATCCAACCCTCCGTGTTGTATGTGATCCAACCCTCCGTGTTGTATGTGATCCAACCCTCCGTGTTGTATGTGATCCAACCCTCCGTGTTGTATGTGATCCAACCCTCCGTGTTGTATGTGATCCAACCCTGCGTGTTGTATGTGAGCAATATGTACTTCAGAGATATGTGACCTTTTCAAAAGTTAAATTTATCTTTCTGGTTGATTCCCTGACGTCCAGCGATACGCCCGTAACCTTTTTGACCTTTAAATGCACTTGACCTTCCTGGGAGATGTATAGACCTATGGCATTTTAGCGACCTTGATCCATGTGTATGTCTGACCTTTGTATCAGCTTCATACCCTAATGACCTTCACTAATGATCATCATAATCACAACTTTTGACCTTATGACATAAATCTTTCACCTATGTAGGAGTCGCATGCGTTTGTGACCTTTCTGTAGTGGTTGGGACCTGCCTGACCCACACATGTGTGACCTCTGACCTCTGGCTGGAACGTTAAGTCAGCACCAGATAACTCTGTATTTACGGAACAGTTTTCGAGAAAGAGGAAGTGTTGTACGTTAGGGCGGGAGAGACATTAAACCAGCCAAGACTCTGGCCCGTGTGGACCACCAACACAAGGAAAGGAAGAGCAGGAGCAAGTGAGGGAAGGATGGAGTGAGGACCAGCACAGAGGGAGGGTGACCGCCCACTGGACTGCCTCACACGATCTTCCTACAACATTACCCCGTGTGACATGACTACAATGATAACACTTACAACATTACCCCGTGTGACATAACTACAATGATAACACTTACAACATTACCCCGTGTGACATGACTACAATGATAACACTTACAACATTACCCCGTGTGACATGACTACAATGATAACTCTTACAACATTACCCCGTGTGACATGACTACAATGATAACACTTACAACATACGTAGGCAAGTAGACCTGGTTGTACGTAAGGAGACAGCAGAATACCAGCAGTAATTATCACCAGGACAGACAGACAGACAGACAGACAGACAGACGGCAGCAGCAGCAGCTCTGTGGAACAGGAGCACTGGACGTGATGAGAGGCAGAAAGGAACTCACTAAAACGAACAACCAGACAGTATCAGGTAACACGAAGCAGGAAACAAAATATCAACACTACCACCTGCTACAACAACAACAACAACAAGCAACATTAGGTTGTTGGAATGATCCAATCAACATAATAATAATTCTTTATAATGCTTTTATACCCCACCCCAGCCAGGTACGTACACCTACACACACACACACACACACACACACACACACACACACCTATACTGTACACTATATCAGGCCCGGATATACTGTAATATATTGTAAGGATATACTGTACTATATCCTGCACGGATATATTAATATACCGTCAGGATATACTGTGCTATACCTTGCCCGGAAATACAATAATATATCGTCAGAATATAATGTCGTGTCGTGTTCCAAGGGTCGTACCGTCGTGGTCAAGGGTCGTAACGTCGTGTTCAAGGGTCGTACCGTCGTGCTCAAGGGTCGTACCGTCGTGCTCAAAGGTCGTACCGTCGTGTTCAAGGGTCGTACCGTCGTGTTCAAGGGTCGTAACGTCGTGTTCAAGGGTCGTACCGTCGTGCTCAAGGGTCGTACCGTCGTGCTCAAAGGTCGTACCGTCGTGTTCAAGGGTCGTATCGTCGTGTTCAAGGGTCGTACCGTCGTGCTCAAGGGTCGTACCGTCGTGCTCAAGGGTCGTTCCGTCGTGGTCAAGGGTCGTACCGTCGTGGTCAAGGGTCGTTCCGTCGTGTTCAAGGGTCGTACCGTCGTGTTCAAGGGTCGTACCGTCGTGCTCAAGGGTCGTACCGTCGTGCTCAAGGGTCGTACCGTCGTGCTCAAGGGTCGTTCCGTCGTGTTCAAGGGTCGTACCGTCGTGGTCAAGGGTCGTACCGTCGTGCTCAAGGGTCGTACCGTCGTGGTCAAGGGTCGTTCCGTCGTGTTCAAGGGTCGTACCGTCGTGGTCAGGGGTTACATGATGAGGTAGTTGAGAGTGGACGAGATGGTCGAGGATTTATGAGAAAAGTTGATCAAAATATCGACCAGACCAGCAGGTCACCAAGTGTACATGTCATCACGTTGCAAACATGTCCGGCCAACCTGAGTTGTGATCACGTTCTGATAACGTCCGTCATGACACACACACACACGCACGTATTGCGCCACATGATTCCTGAGGGAGACGGAGTGTGATGGCGAGCAAGGATTCCCCTGCAGCGCCTCCGTCAGGAGCAGCAAGATGGTCCTGGGCTTCGTTTAACCAAACGAGATGAGATGCAAAAGTTGTATGAAACAGGAGGGAATCTGCATTTACCTGTACCTTATTTGCATATACATGCAGGCCAACCTGTGCCTCACGCTGATTGGCTGCTGTCACTGAGTCTGCCGTATTCCGGGACAAGCGCTCCAGGTGGCCTTTTAACGACCACACACTGTTGTCAAGGTGCACTACATCACCAACCACACCTTCAGGAAATATAGACACCATGTAAAGACAGGAGACTTTACCCTCGCTCAGAAATAAGGTTTTACAGGCAATTAAACCAGAAGCAAATGTGATCACTTATTGTAATGAACACACACACACACACACACACACACACACACACACACACACACACAATCTTAAGGTATATACTTATACTATTTCAATACCACAATACATAGCTTAAAATTTTCCCTTAACTCACGAAGAAGGTATTTACCACTTGTCAATATCACGTTAACATTTGCGACTTCATAATACTTCTTGTAAGGTTATAACGTTATCAATAATAACAATATACATCTAATATTCATTTATTAAATATACTATATTCAACAAGTCATCATTTATTAAGCAATATCAAACAAATATAGAGTTTCTTGGACGACATTTTATATTTCTAGAGAAAACTAAACATAAATTACGTTGCATGTGTTCATGTGTTGGAGCGAGCAGATGGAGGGCAGGGACATTCCTGTGTAATAATAAATCATACAATGTATGATAATGACCAGTTTGGACGACCCTGCAACGTGAACACCTGGGCAGCTATGACCCACCTTACTTACAATGATGGTGACCTCCTTATATTTGACCACCACACACCATCATGCGCCAGCCACCCTCATCAACCATCGGCCTCTCTCAACCACCTCACAAACCCTGCCAGGTTAACGAGCCCAGGACTGAGGTTAACGAGCCCAGGACTGAGGTTAACGAGCCCAGGACTGAGGTTAACGAGCCCAGGACTGAGGTTAACGAGCCCAGGACTGAGGTTAACGAGCCCAGGACTGGTGTTCAGCAGGTGTGTGGGTTCGTGAGTGAGAGATATAGGTTCAGCTTGGCCCTCCCACACACGTGCACATTGATGATGACCTGTGTGATGATGACCTGTGTGATGATGACCAGTGTGATGATGACCAGTGTGATGATGACTAGTGCGATGATGACCTGTGTGATGATGACCTGTGTGATGATGACCAGTGTGATGATGACCAGTGTGATGATGACCAGTGTGATGATGACCTGTGTGATGATGACCTGTGTGATGATGACCTGTGTGATGATGACCAGTGTGATGATGACCTGTGTGATGATGACCTGTGTGATGATGACCTGTGTGATGATGACCAGTGTGATGATGACCTGTGTGATGATGACCTGTGTGATGATGACCTGTGTGATGATGACCAGTGCGATGAGAACACGCACAACTGTTCCCAGAGAGAGAGAGAGAGAGAGAGAGAGAGAGAGAGAGAGAGAGAGAGAGAGAGAGAGAGAGAGAGTGTTATCAATACAGATAAATACAGGTATTTTCATAACATATGACATGTTGTCACACATGGTCAAACATTCGTCAGATACAATGTTCATATAAGTTGTCAACAAACTTATCATGCGCACCATCACAATGATCTATCTACTGCAAGAACATTATCACCTTATCGCTTTCAGAACAAGATCTTATCACGTGTCTTATCACATACTGTGTATCGGTAGGTGACCCACACAGCACACTTCGCGACGGTCATTGGTCTGTAGGACCACGGTCTGGTCTGGTCTAGTGTGGTGTGGTGAGGTCTGGTCTAGTGTGGTCTGGTCTGGTCTGGTCTAGTGTGGTGTGGTCTAGTCTGGTCTAGTGTGGTGTGGTCTGGTCTAGTCTAGTGTGGTGAGGTTAGGTCTGGTCTAGTGTGGTGTGATGAGGTCTGGTCTAGTGTGGTGTGGTGAGGTCTGGTCTAGTGTGGTCTGGTCTGGTCTAGTGTGGTCTGGTCTGGTCTAGTGTGGTGTGGTGTGGTTGTCGCTGGTTCTGTGCTGTCCTGCACCTGGATGCGGGACCACAACATTAACAGTATTAAGACAATGTTGTAAAATGTCTCAGTATACAGTGTCTGTCTGCCAGGCTTGTTACACTGCCCTTATCTTGTTATGAAACTTGCTAGCGAATCTTTCAAATGTGGGTCTTTACTATAAGTAACAAGTGTGTGTGTGTGTGTTTGTGTGTGTGTGTGTGTGTGTGTAGTTAGCTGATGCCACACCTCACCTGGTGTACACTAGCACATGTGCCACACCTCACCTGGTGTACACTACCACATGTGCCACACCTCACCTGGTGTGCACTACCACATGTGCCACACCTCACCTGGTGTGCACTACCACATGTGCCACACCTCACCTGGTGTGCACTACCACATGTGCCACACCTCACCTGGTGTGCACTACCACATGTGCCACACCTCACCTGGTGTGCACTACCACATGTGCCACACCTCACCTGGTGTGCACTACCACATGTGCCACACCTCACCTGGTGTGCACTACCACAGGTAACGTGAACACGTCACCTGCTCACTACAGCTTCAGGTACAAATATACAGAATATTCATGACTTGTTTCGTCCTTGCTATTCTTAAACCTATTCTGCATCTCTCTTAACTTCGTCCCAGAATCTTTAATAAAGATAAAAATATCTACACTATGGAGAGATATAGAAGATATAGCACTCTCGTTCGCTTTAATTAAACCAGGTCATTTAGGGTTAATTGTGTTGCACAACGTCATGCAAAAATAATTAATGAACTATGACATCAAATGCCACAGGAAGGTGTATATGGTAGGCTAGACTTGTGACAGTTTACGTCAGACATCACCAGGTGTAACTTTCATCCATACTACAATGTACTGGACTCCAATACACACAATCATCATAAATGATTAACAAAGTTCAAAGTTCTACCCATGAAAGACATTTCAGTTGGTATACACTCGTTCACTTTGGTTACCTTATATCATTCTATTCTGGTTAGTCTATATTCTCTTACTCTCAGTAAATCCACTCTGAAATGCATAGCAGTGAGTGAGAGAATGAAGAAAAAATGAATAAATAAAATGTTAGCACTGGAAGGAAGCCGTCATGGACATTATTAAAGTTACCCTTCCGCAAGTTCCGTTTTCTGAGACACAAGAATGATCACAACCACAGCAAATGAACGATCATAACACAATCACAACCAACTGGGGCGTCGCCGCTGGTGTTGTGATCATACATGAGTCATGACGTTAACTTTATAACCACTGTAACTATACCATGAGACACGGGAACATGTTTACCAATCATTATAGATCTTTACTATGGTTAATAATCAATATTGATCCTTGATGCACTCAGTATTAATTAATCCTTCGTCATATATGATGATGACACATAATTAATGCTTCGTTATGCATGACACATAACTAATCTTTCGTTATGTATGATGATGACACATAATGATTGGTAACATCATCAGAAAGTTTGTTTCTCACAAGTTACCATCTCTTGTACTGTAAATATTTACTACAACAATGCCATATTTCTCCCAGTATCAGTCTTTATCCGTATGTCTGTCTGTATGTATGTCTGTATGTATGTATGTATGTATGTATGTATGTTCTAGAGAGAAATTCTAATCTGAATTCATCTGCAAAATTGTTATTACTTGAAGGCAAGATGCGAGTCATTTTCCCTCAGTCCATACACCCACCCACCCAGGGTAGAGCTATCACCCATCATAATGTTAACCTTTGTCACACAATATGGCATATCTTTACCACAACCGCATTATACAAGTATAATGGAGTTACCGTGCCTCTGTGTCCCACTGACATTGTCTGTTGTGTGTGTCCCACTAGCACTGCCTGTGCCTCTGTGTCCCACTGACATTGTCTGTTGTGTGTGTCCCACTAGCACTGCCTGTGCCTCTGTGTCCCACTGACATTGTCTGTTGTGTGTGTCCCACTAGCACTGTCTGTTGTGTGTGTCCCACTGACATTGTTTGTCGTCTGTGTCCCGCTGAGACTGTCTGTGTCCCACTGGGACGTTGTTAACGTCGCTGAAGATGATATGGTGCGACTCCTGCACCCCCACCCACCACCTCAGGTGTTCAACTTTAAACACTACACTCACCTTGCCAGCAACATTCTCTGGCCACGTACTATAATACAGAGCGTTCCCTCCTCATCTTAAACACTTGCTTAATGGGACAAGTTCATTGTTAAACCTTTACTTGCTGGCTTAATTCCGTTCCTACAGTCCACATCATTACTAGCTGTTCCTCCTGTTCACATCATTACTAGCTGTTCCTACTGTTCACATCATTACTAGCTGTTCCTACTGTTCACATCATTACTAGCTGTTCCTACTGTTCACATCATTGCTAGCTGTTCCTACTGTTCACATCATTACTAGCTGTTACCTCATACATCCAGGACACGTAAGCTATATCAATCATTTTCTCTGGACTTCTTTGATGTTTGTGTCACAGATTATTATAAACATTTGGCCTTATAGGCAACAAATTGTATAGGCAACTGGACAAGATGTCTGACTTTTTTAGGAAAACTACCTCAACACATCATGTCGAGAGTAATTAACCGGTACATTAATAACAACTTTCACTTACGTGTTTGTTTACCAGACCACGGGGCTCGACCCGGACATGCGCGAGACTTGACCTGACTAACTGTGTGCTGCAAGGCTTGGCCTGCTTGTGTTTTGCGAGGCTTGGTCTGCCTGTGTGCTGCAAGGCTTGGCCTGCTTGTGTTTTGCGAGGCTTGGCCTGCCTGTGTGCTGCACCTCTGGGTTTACAAGAGTTGTTGTGGCCAGATGATGCGTTGACCAGTATGGGCGGGAGGACCCGCTCGTCAACCTGACTCGCCCTCTACCCACTGGGTAGTCTGGGTTGACTACTGCTCAACTCTAGGTTCATACAGCTTCAACCCTGTAGTGTCAAGGTCGGCTGACCGTCTCCCACTAGGCAGGAACAACAAGGTGTAGCCTGGGTCAGGTGTGGGGGAGGTGCAGGAGTGAGGTAGCCTGGGTCAGGTGTGGGGGAGGTGCAGAAGTGAGGTAGCCTGGGTCAGGTGTGGGGGAGGTGCAGGAGTGAGGGAGCCTGGGTCAGGTAAATATCAAGGGCGGTGTTATGACCAGCATGAGGCAGAATGTGGAAGTCCTTCACATGTTGTGTCATGACACACTTGGTCAATGTTTGTCACACTTAGTGATGGTGGTACAACCTAACCATAGCCAGCTTCCTCAACACGCCCCAACGTTACATACCCAACCTTAACAAGACGGTACCACCCCTGACCACGACGGTACAACCTTTCAAGACGGTCTGGCTTTGACCTAAGGTCTAGTTACAGGTTAAGTGTTTTAGATATCTGGGAGTGGATTTGGCAGCGGATGGAACCATGGAAGCGGAAGTGGATCATAGGGTGGGGGAGGGGGCGAAAATCCTGGGAGCCTTGAAGAATGTGTGGAAGTCGAGAACATTATCTCGGAAAGCAAAAATGGCTATGTTTGAAGGAATAGTGGTTCCAACAATGTTGTATGGTTGCGAGGCGTGGGCTATGGATGGAGCAGTGCGCAGGAGGGTGGATGTGCTGGAAATGAGATGTTTGAGGACAATATGTGGTGTGAGGTGGTTTGATCGAGTAAGTAATGTAAGGGTAAGAGAGATGTGTGGAAATAAGAAGAGCGTGGTTGAGAGAGCAGGATAGGGTGTTTTGAAATGGTTTGGGCACATGGAGAGAATGAGTGAGGAAAGATTGACCAAGAGGATATATGTGTCGGAGGTGGAGGGAACGAGAAGTGGGAGACCAAATTGGAGGTGGAAAGATGGAGTGAAAAAGATTTTGAGTGATCGGGGCCTGAACATGCAGGAGGGTGAAAGGCGGGCAAGGAATAGAGTGAATTGGATCGATGTGGTATACCGGGGTCGACGTGCTGTCAATGGATTGAATCAGGGCATGTGAAGCGTCTGGGGTAAACCATGGTAGGTTCTGTGGGGCCTGGATGTGGAAAGGGAGCTGTGGTTTTGGGAATTATTGCATGACAGGTGGAGACTGAGTGTGAACGAATGGGGCCTTTGTTGTCTTTTCCTAGCGCTACCTCGCACACATGAGGGGGGAGGGGGCTGTTATTCCATGTGTGGCGAGGTGGCGATGGGAATGAATAAAGGCAGACAGTATGAATTGTGTGCATGTGTATACATGTATATGTCTGTGTGTGTACATTGAGATGTATGGGTATGTATATTTGCGTGTGGGGACGTGTTTGTATATACATGTGTATGGGGGTGGGTTGGGCCATTTCTTTCGTCTGTTTCCTTGCGCTACCTCGCAAACGCGGGAGACAGCGACAAAGCAAAATAAATAAATTGGGAGGTGAGTTTGAATGGAGAAAAACTGGAGGAAGTGAAGTGTTTTAGATATCTGGGAGTGGATCTGGCAGCGGATGGAACCATGGAAGCGGAAGTGGATCATAGGGTGGGGGAGGGGGCGAAAATCCTGGGGGCCTTGAAGAATGTGTGGAAGTCGAGAACATTATCTCGGAAAGCAAAAATGGGTATGTTTGAAGGAATAGTGGTTCCAACAATGTTGTATGGTTGCGAGGCGTGGGCTATGGATAGAGTTGTGCGCAGGAGGATGGATGTGCTGGAAATGAGATGTTTGAGGACAATGTGTGGTGTGAGGTGGTTTGATCGAGTGAGTAACGTAAGGGTAAGAGAGATGTGTGGAAATAAAAAGAGCGTGGTTGAGAGAGCAGAAGAGGGTGTTTTGAAGTGGTTTGGGCACATGGAGAGGATGAGTGAGGAAAGATTGACCAAGAGGATATATGTGTCGGAGGTGGAGGGAACAAGGAGAAGAGGGAGATCAAATTGGAGGTGGAAAGATGGAGTGAAAAAGATTTTGTGTGATCGGGGCCTGAACATGCAGGAGGGTGAAAGGAGGGCAAGGAATAGAGTGAATTGGAGCGATGTGGTATACCGGGGTTGACGTGCTGTCAGTGGATTGAAGCAAGGCATGTGAAGCGTCTGGGGTAAACCATGGAAAGCTGTGTAGGTATGTATATTTGCGTGTGTGGACGTATGTATATACATGTGTATGGGGGGGGGGGGGGGTTGGGCCATTTCTTTCGTCTGTTTCCTTGCGCTACCTCGCAAACGCGGGAGACAGCGACAAAGTATAATAAAAATAAAAAAATAATATATATATATATATATATATATATATATATATATATATATATATATGATTGTGAGTATTTAATATAGACATAGTGGGCAGAGTCATTTTACAGGTAAGACTAACTATTCATAGTCTTACATAGTGGAGTGTCTCAGTGTACACAGACTCGCCAAGAATCTCTTTCTTAAAACTAAAACGTCACATCAAAGGTTGAGGTTATATTTACTGCTGCAAACACATTACCAAGTGCGCCTCATAAGTTCCCATATTTATTACGCTGGATATAATAGTTCAACGTTCTGAGCTAATGATCTTATGTGATGAAGTCTTTAACCTCACATACCAGCTATAATTATCATCATACACACATCTCTCAAGCACCACCTCACCTCTCTACCCTTGTACAACGTGTGTGTGTGTGTGTGTGTGTGTGTGTGTGTGTGTGTGTGTGTGTGTGTGTGTGTGTGCAAATAAGTTACTTCTCATTATGACAAAATCATAATATTCCACAATGTTCGGCATGTACAAAGATGCACGATAAAGACTAAATACTACACAATGTAAAGATTATAACCAAATACAACAGTTATAATGATGACTGCTGTGTCCTTCCTGGGATACAACAGTTATGATGATGACTGCTGTGTCCCTCCTGGGATACAACAGTTATAATGATGACTGCTGTGTCCCTCCTGGGATACAACAGTTATGATGATGACTGCTGTGTCCCTCCTGGGATACAATAGTTATGATGATGACTGCTGTGTCCCTCCTGGGATACAACAGTTATGATGATGACTGCTGTGTCCCTCCTGGGATACAACAGTTATAATGGTGACTGCTGTGTCCCTCCTGGGATACAACAGTTATAATGATGACTGCTGTGTCCCTCCTGGGATACAACAGTTATAATGATGACTGGGATATAATACAACAAGGATGGGCGTCCCACACGGCCATCACTAGGATGAGAAAGATGAAAACATGAGCATGATAGGAGGAGGTGAGCCTGGCCTGTGTGTGTGTGTGTGTGTGTGTGTGTGTGTAGCCCTGCTCGCTATATATAGCACCCTCCCGTCTGGCTGGCATAGTCCCCACCCGTCTCAGGCAGGGGGACCCAACACCTCTGACACACCTGTTGATTCCAAATATACACGACGCTTCCCCTCCTCCTCCTCCTCGTCGTCGTCGTCGTACAGTCGTCACTGGTGTTGACGAACATCAGCCAGGGTGTTCAGTTTAATACGTACATGTAATCTTCTTCTCTCGTCACAATAAAGATATCATGTTCGACACATTACACCAACAAGTACAACGTAAAACATACACCCGGTGACCTTGCTCTTACATGACACAAGTCATTGCCAGGCTTGGACCTGGCGAACAGCAACACCACCAGACACCGCTGGCTACCGTCAGGTGTTGTACGTTGGGCATGTCACACACACGACCACACCCGACCCTCACCTGCTGGGGATTGTTCTCTTGTGTGGTGGGGTAATGCTGTCACACCCTGCCACCATTACCAACCAAAACACTGGTCAGGGGCTGCCTGCCACCCTCAACAACCACAACACTGGTCAGGGGCTGCCTACAACCACTACCGCCATCAACAACCACAACACTGGATAGCGACTACTACTGCTTTCTATTAATCCAATGTTCACAAACATTATTCATCAGCTTCGCATGTATTCAATAAATATCATGAATTTATATATGTTCACAGGAAAAAGAGGGATGATGTTTTGACTCGTTTTCAAGGAACACTATAACTTTCAAGACTTCAAAAGGCGCGCGCGCGCGCACACACACACACACACACACACACACACACACACACACACCAAATAATACCTATTTTTCAGGCAGAGCAAAACCATTTTAACTGATTATCATCTAAAGTTAAATATTGAGACACGCCAGTGATGTGGACAGTGTACATACTGACCCGTGAAGTCATTATAGGAAATGTGTTAACCACAACACTGCAGACATTACGTCACTTACCGTCCTGTTGTAGTTTCATAATATATCTTTCCCCCTCCCAACACATCTTTCCCCCTCCCAACATATCTTTCCCCCTCCCAACATATCTTTCCCCCTCCCAACACATCTTTCCCCCTCCCAACATATCTTTCCCCCTCCCAACATATCTTTCCCCCTCCCAACATATCTTTCCCCCTCCCAACATATCTTTCCCCCTCCCAACACATCTTTCCCCCTCCCAACACATCTTTCCCCCTCCCAACATATCTTTCCCCCTCCCAACACATCTTTCCCCCTCCCAACACATCTTTCCCCCTCCCAACATATCTTTCCCCCTCCCAACATATCTTTCCCCCTCCCAACATATCTTTCCCCCTCCCAACATATCTTTCCCCCTCCCAACACATCTTTCCCCCTCCCAACATATCTTTCCCCCTCCCAACATATCTTTCCCCCTCCCAACATATCTTTCCCCCTCCCAACACATCTTTCCCCCTCCTAACATATCTTTCCCCCTCCCAACACATCTTTCCCCCTCCCAACATATCTTTCCCCCTCCCAACACATCTTTCCCCCTCCCAACATATCTTTCCCCCTCCCAACACATCTTTCCCCCTCCCAACACATCTTTCCCCCTCCCAACATATCTTTCCCCCTCCCAACATATCTTTCCCCCTCCCAACATATCTTTCCCCCTCCCAACATATCTTTCCCCCTCCCAACATATCTTTCCCCCTCCCAACATATCTTTCCCCCTCCCAACACATCTTTCCCCCTCCCAACATATCTTTCCCCCTCCCAACATATCTTTCCCCCTCCCAACATATCTTTCCCCCTCCCAACATATCTTTCCCCCTCCCAACATATCTTTCCCCCTCCCAACATATCTTTCCCCCTCCCAACATATCTTTCCCCCTCCCAACATATCTTTCCCCCTCCCAACATATCTTTCCCCCTCCCAACATATCTTTCCCCCTCCCAACATATCTTTCCCCCTCCCAACATATCTTTCCCCCTCCCAACATATCTTTCCCCCTCCTAACATATCTTTCCCCCTCCCAACATATCTTTCCCCCTCCCAACATATCTTTCCCCCTCCCAACATATCTTTCCCCCTCCTAACATATCTTTCCCGTTCTATTGCAGCAGTAATGACCCAGCACACGGGAGTCTGGGCCACACTGGTGCTGACCACAGTACCCTCGCCACAAATAAGTGTGGTGGTCAACATAGTGTGACTCAACAACATAATTCTATTTCCCTAAACAGACTGAAAAAGGCTTCCACATATGCATTATTTTCCACAATAGTTCACTCCCAACACAGAACCTTGTCCACACTTCTCATACAACAGCAAACTCAATTCTATACTAAAATCTCTAACAAATACGTAGTTCATCGTAGAAAATAATTGGAACAGAGGTAATGTAGTTTAGCATTGTATTTCCTTAAGATTCTTAGAGTACCTTCAACATGAACATAGTGAACATAAGATTGTTAACCTGTCGGCCACATCAGCTTATATAATTCATTCCGAGATCAACCAACCGCTCTATGCAATGACGCAAAGTCGGTTAACGAAAGGTCCATCTTCCTGGCATTATAATAATCGACCTCTCCATCAAGATCATTCAATTTCGTCGTTTATATTCAAGACAAACATGTATTACCACACGAGGTTTCTCCGAGACTAAAGAAGACTTCTCTTGGCAAGACCTGTTGTAGTCAACACTACGGAAGCAACGACGGTGTTGCTACATTAGTTTACTCTAATTTCAAACACTTGAGGAGGTTCATTTACTCTCTTCCATCTGTTGTACTACAGCCCAGCCGATAACAACGCTTGATCACGTTACCATAACCCCAAATACGCCTCCGGCAGTATTTCCGATAACAGCTGAGTGTACCTACCGCCTGATGACCTTCCAATAAACCCGCCACTAGACCAATCTTGTACATGACATTGGCCTTCACTCGAAGCCATTCATACACGTCCTAGCTGGCCAGACCTGGTCTACCCTGCCGCAATCATGGTGAAACGAAATTCACATAGAAGCTCGCAAATCCTGTGACTGCATAGTAAACCCCAGTACAAACCTCCACATTACTTCCTGCTACACCTTAACGAGGAACGTAAGGATGTGAGAGGTTTGGGTAGGGCGTCCGAGAGGTTTAGCATCTTCCGTGAGAAGTTTACGCTCCTTCAACTGAGTTTGCTGTGCACTTCTCCCGTCTGGCATGGCGGGATGCCACTAACCTTGACTTGTCAGCTCTGCTCACCTGGTTTTGGGCACCCCAGCGGGGCCCTTTAATCTTGTGTTGTTATTCCTCGTCTCGACGGTATCGTAAAGGTGAGAAACTGTTTGTGCAGACGAATACTTGACGTCAGAGCAGCGTAGTTTACACTCCCACTTAATTCCTTCCAAACTGAGGATTGGGAGAATTGAGCTTTATGTAGCAACTCACCGCACTGGGGCGGAGTTAGTGTTCAACTCCCGCACCAATCATAATCCGTTACTGAAGCCCGCGGCCAATAGTTGTGTCCGGCACATAACATTTCGGTCTGCATCATCAGCTGATGTTTAAAAGGCAACAAAAGTATTCTCAAACAACATCTAGCTTCTTTACGTATTATTGTGTACCCTGACACCTGTGCAGCACACACGAACCCCATACACTCCTGTCATTTCCCCAGATGCTCACATCTCGCCAAGTCCTCTACCTGGAAAGGCTGGCCAGATGAGGGCGAGAGGACAGGTAGGTAGACCTGCATGCAGGAAGCGACTGAGACAGCCAACATAAAGTCAGCAGATGTAAATACAGTTCAGACACACAAGCAACTTCAAGTAAAGAAAAACAAACAGCTTAGGTTTGGGGTGATGACTGATTTCAGATTTCAAAAGTTTGTCATCAAGATTGACTAATGTCGCTATGATCAAGAGAGTTGTCGATATAGAAATTTTCCCTTATGTTAGACAGTCATGGGCTGAGGCCGCTCATGTGGGATATGCTTGTCAGCCAGGTTAATAATTATATGATTTCACCAGTTAAACAAAAATGTTAATTTGCTGATTTAACGAAGATATTTCCTCTCGTACCAACAGAAGTCAGTATGTTATCCCTAATATGTTATCAAAAAATAATGAGCTTTCTTATTATCGATACCCTCGTCTCCGTAATATATATATATATATATATATATATATATATATATATATATATATATATATATATATATATATATATATATATATAAGACGTGTACGTGTAGGAAGACAGGAAAGTGATTGGTTCTCATTGAATGTTGGTTTGCTGCAGGGGTGCGTGATGTCTCCATGGTTGTTTAATTTGTTTAATTTGTTTATGGATGGGGTTGTTAGGGAGGTGAATGCAAGAGTTTTGGAAAGAGGGACAAGTATGCAGTCTGTTGTGGATGGGAGAGCTTGGGAAGTGAGTCAGTTGTTGTTCGCTGATGATACAGCGCTGGTGGCTGATTCGGGTGAGAAACTGCAGAAGCTGGTGACAGTTTGGTAAAGTGTATGAAAGAAGAAAGCTGGGAGTAAATGTGAATAAGAGCAAGGTTATTAGGTACAGAAAGGTTGAGGGACAAGTCAACTGGGAGGTAAGTTTGAATGGAGAAAAACTGGAGGAAGTGAAGTGTTTTAGATATCTGGGAGTGGATTTGGCAGCAGATGGAACCATGGAAGCGGAAGTGAACCATAGGGTGGGGGAGGGGGTGAAAGTTCTGGGAGCATTGAAAAATGTGTGGAAGTCGAGATCGTTATCATGGAAAGCAAAAATGGGTATGTTTGAAGGAATAGTGGTTCCAACAATGTTATATGGTTGCAAGGCGTGGGCTATGGATAGAGTTGTGCGGAGGAGGGTGGATGTGCTAGAAATGAGATGTTTGAGGACAATATGTGGTGTGAGGTGGTTTGATCGAGTAAGTAATGAAAGGGTAAGAAAGATGTGTGGTAATAAAAAGAGTGAGGTTGAGAGAGCAGAAGAGGGTGTTTTGAAATGGTTTGGTAACATGGAGAGAATGAGTGAGGAAAGATTGACAAAGAGGATATATATGTCAGAGGTGGAGGGAACGAGGAGGAGTGGGAGACCAAATTGGAGGTGGAAAGATGGAGTGAAAAAGATTTTGAGTGATCGGGGCCTGAACATGCAGGAGGGTGAAAGGCGTGCAAGGAATAGATTGAATTGGAACGATGTGGTATATCGGGGTCGACGTGCTATCACTGGATTGAACCAGGGCATGTGTAACGTCTGGGGTAAACCATGGAAGGTTTTGTGGGGCCTGGATGTGGAAAGGGAGCTGTGGTTTCGGTGCATTATACATGACAGCTAGAGACTGAGTGTGAACGAATGTGTCCTTTGTTGTCTTTTCCTAGCGCTACGTCGCGCACATGCGGGGGGAGGGGGTTGTCATTTCATGTGTGGCGGGGTGGCGACGAGAATGAATAAGGGCAGACAGTATGAACATTTACATCATATATATATATATATATATATATATATATATATATATATATATATATATATATATATATGAAGTGACCCAAGGTCACAATAATGACGTCGCCATTAGCAATGGACAGATTGTGCCCTCATCTGACCTAATAATCCTCGGATGAATGTATCTGGTGTCCCATCCTCACATCTGCACCAGCAGATGTCGGCGGTAGCAGGTCAAAAGCTGCCGCTGTAATTATAGATGATTTCCATAAGAAGCGCCGCTCTTACCTACTTAACCTATAGTCCACCATTCAGCTTCAACGTCTCTAATTCCCTTTAGGAATAGCTACCCCTCACAGACCTGACTTCATCGCCTTTTAAAGCCCGTATATCACCGCAGCAAACAGTCAGGCTCACCACTGGACAACAAATGCACTACTCCGGTACCTTAAGTCTTGGCCATGTGACTCAGGCCGCCCTTAGGTGTCTCCGTCAGACGAGGTCCCCAACGGGACTCCCTAAACTTCATCTTCCTTGCAGGTTTAACTGTGGTGCCCCATCTCCTACATCCTCCCTCAGCTGAACTCGTGTGGGACATCGCTGCCGCCCGTCACGAACAGAAGCTGCAACAACGAAGGTCCTACAGCCACGCCTGCGGCACTCCTGCATCCATAGTGTCTCTCCTGGAGCCTCATACAACCCAAGCACTATTCTGCCGTCACTACACACTCACCAGGAGCCTCCTGCTTCCCTGTCTCAATTCGGCAGTCGCCGCACACTCCAGCCAGCAGCCGCGACACGGGATACACTCACCTTCTTCTACAGGGGCTCGCTCTATGTTCATTCGGCAGCCTGGCACTTGTCCCACGTGACCCTGCTTCATCTAACGCCTACCATCGTAGGATTCCTGCCAAGCCTGCTTCGTATTTCTCAACTTGCCACAACTAACCTCTTTTCCTCCTATAATCCTGATACCTTTATCGCCGTTATCCCAACTTGGATAACCTATCTACTAAAGCATTGCTGTTTAATGTTTCCATGTCCTCTCTGATATACCACTCCAATAAAACACAACCAGAACACTCGTTAAATACATATGTGCGATCTTGAACAGTTAACTTTGTAATGTTTACCTCGTCATTACGAGTGGTGAAATAACAAGAAACCGTCATCCCGACCAGTCACTTACGACTATGCTTAACTTTATCCCATCTTGACTAAAATGATAGTTGTAGGCGCGGGAGCTACACTATTTGGGAGTAGAGTCCAATGCGCATACACTTTTTCCTTATGTTATCAAGCTCGCTTTATGCTAAAGTTTACTGATATACAAACGTTTGTATTCGAGGAATATCCACACGTCCCATCAACCAGAGTTGATTGTTGTTAGTGTCGCACTAGAATGCAATTAGTACTATACGGGTTTTCGACACCGCTCTGCAACTGTTAACTATCAATTGGTGGTGGTGACTTAGGCTACAGCTACATCTACAATACATTACATCAAATAATATAAATTTGGCTACAAATGAACTACAGCGTACACTTGTTCTAAGACAAGAGTATCATTCCTTAATAAATTTTGTCTACAAGAAAGCTTAACATGTATGTGCAATGGCTTCGGGAAATTAAGAATGTCTGGCACGAATTGTGCTACAATATGGTATACATAATTACAGTAATATACGCTCACCTTGGGTGTTATTTCCTCGCTATTCATTCAGTCTCCAATTCTTTCTCGTCCAGTGGTTCCTCTCATCAAGAGCAGACAACGTGAGGCTGGTTACCCTCTGATGAATGCTGGGACATGTCTCATTATCGGGAGCTGTGATACCCGCCGCGGTGATCCAATTTTCTCGTAACTGAAACTCTGACAACTCTCATTAACGTGCGGCAGTAAGGTCCAACCAGACGGTGCACGCTGACCATTGTTTACATGAGCCAAACTGAGGGGAAAACACCTTTTAAATTGAACGCCATACTACGTCCAATACACTGTGAAGGAAACATAAATATTTTTCTCATGTACAAATTATATGAGAAGCCCGACAATATTCGAGAATACTGAAGGGAAAGGCATCATACTAAGGTTTAACATTAAAAATGCATTGTTATTAAGATAAGAGTTATCAATTATTGTAATATTGTAACATCTTCAAATACCAACTTATAATCCTCCCTATAAACGTATAAATCAATACCGGCGTCATTTGAATAGTTAGGCATCATCGTATATGAGACCGACATGATGATGATGATGATGATGATGGGGGCTCATGTAGTTCTATGGGTCGGATAATTACTGAGGGGGTCAAGTTATTATGGCTTAGGTTATCAATTTATGAACCAGATCATTACTCTCGGGTTATTGCATTATGTTTAAGGCCACACAATTACTCTGGGTGTCAGGCCATTATTCTGGGGTCATTTCATAATCACTGGGGCCACACCATTACTCTGGGGGGGTCAGGTCATTACTCTGGGGTCATAGTAATACTCTGAAGGTCAGACTGTAACGTTATTTCCCAGGTACACTCGACAGATGTCCTCCATAGTCTCCCTGGTGGTGACGTAACGTTCATCCCGTCATAAGCCCACGTCGTCGCACTGACCCCGACCCACACCTAAACCTGTCTTAATCCCGGCAAACTAACGTAAAAGACGCTTGACCTTGCCTGGCCCCTCCTTAACCCCACCCCCTCCCCACGGATACCAATGTTAATAGGACAAGCAACCAGCATGACGTAATTCATAAATACTCGATCTATCCATATTTCATTTGGGTATGTTTAGCCATAAGTTAACAGTGGCTGCAGGTATTTCGCACAAGAACATGTAACAGAAATATGGGTTGGAAGCCTAATGACATTAAAACTATCAAGCTATTATTGACGGTGAGTTTCTATCGAGAGAGTAAGGCATATGTGCGAGTAGGCAGAAAGGAAGGCCTGCGCAAGGTGTATAATGTCACCATGGTTCTATAATATGATAATGCATAAGATAGTGAGGGAAGTAAACACAACAGTCTTAGAGAGAGGAACAGGTATGCAGTCTGCTGGGCGTGAAGGGACCTGGGAAATGGGTCAGTTGTTTGCTAATGACATAGCACTGGTGGTAGATTAGAGTGAGAAACTATAGAAGTTGGAGTCCAAGTCTGGAAATCAGTGTTCCTCTACAGTCATCTGGAACTCTCCAATTTCCATGAAAACATTTTTCACATGTCCATTCTACCATATCATCTCCACTTCTGCTCTCATCCCATCCAATCCAAGTTCTTCCCATTCCTAACATGTTTATTGGTGCTTTCAATCTCAATTTTGAATACTGTTGCATGTCTTGGAAGTTACCTTTCCCTCCTCTCTTACCAGATATAACATTGGCTTCTAAATTTTGTCAACAATGCTTCCCCCCACCTGCTTCATAAAATCCATGGTTAAACTTTATCAATCCAACAGTTTTCTTTAAGACATGTTAGAAAAATGTTAATCATCTGCTATGAAAGCCCTCTAGAAGTACGTATTCAGCTGAACTTGTTCATTAATCACAGCAAGTTTAAACAATGTTAAAGCAAGATAAGCACAAAAACTAGCATCTGCAAGTTTATATATGTAAATACATGATACACTGAGACATTGAGCAAATACAATGTGGACGATATAGTTGTAAACGTAATTCTAACAAATTCGCTATAAAAACCACTACCTACATATAAAGCATAAAATATACTGAAATCTGCAATCTGTACAAAGATGTTTCCAGTCTGTGGTACAATATGAATTGGATCAGGAATATAACACAGTAAGTTATCAACACTAAGGTACTAATATCAACCATACTCTATATAACTGAATATCTCAATCATTTCAAGATACTTCATCAACAATAAGGCAATTTCAATTCCGAGATCTTTAAACAATTCAAACACAACTTTCATACAGTCTGATGTTTATATGATAAAGGTGATTTTCTATGTAGAGTATGTTTATACATGTAATAATGTTTACAGAGAAAATACCAAGTAAAAGGTTTCTTGTAACATAAGAACTTTAATCTTAAGCTCTTAATTGTTCTTGAGTATGTTCACTTTGCTATTACACAACATAAAGCCAAACCATACATGATGGAGTACACGTGTGTGTCAGTGGTGCCTTTGGTCCACTTACAGGTAAAAACGTCTACCGTAACTCTCTCTACCATCCATCCCCCACCCCCAGCCTAATACTTGGATTATGCCTGATTAGACATAAGTGTGTCTACCTCCATTGAATTTGATTGTTAAAGGGATATGCATACGAGATACCTTTCTAAATGAACCAGTAACTCAGTGAGAGTCTTGTAAGAGGCCTATGTGGGAGCTGAGGTTACCTCAGTGTCAACATTGAACTGACATTCTTTGGCCCTTCAACTTTAGGAATTGTGACCCAACTGACTGTAGTGACTTGATGACAAATTTCTCGAGGGTCAAAGCGGCAATCAGCTGACTGACGTCCGTCACCAAAGTCACCTTGTGCCAACCAAGTGTTCGCAAAGATACAAGAATTGTCTTATTACTGTGAATGTCATATAAAATCCATGTATGAGTGCACAACTAAGCAAGCTAGTACCTTAGTTTTCCCATAATCATGTTTATGTTTACTGCTACATTAAAGTAATGCAACCATCATAAAAATATTCATCATAATGTCCACCATTAATTACATAATATACGTCAACACACTATTACAGCAGTTCAGCAAGTATGTAACTTTGCATCACTCAATGTTCATCATCAAAACAAAACGTATGTGAACATGATACTAAAGCAGTTCAACCAATATGTAACTTTACATCATTAATGGTAACTACTAAGTACATAATGTACATCAACATAAAACTACTGCAATTCAACCAATATGTAGCTTTACATCATGTAATGTTTAACAAGTCATCACTAAATGTATGATGTATAAACAATAAAATTTGCTCTGTAGAACTTCTAGTGCCATTTAGATACACTTCAGTTTGTGCTTATCCAAAGTGTTAAAGTATCTAGCCTCACCTTGATCTTAAGCTCTTTTATGGTTAATTAACTAGTCACTATTACTAACTGCGTAAGTGAATTATATCAACAATATTATCAGAATAAAATTAAATACATGAAAATGTTATAATACATATATTTGAAAGATTAAATACAGAATTACTGTCATTTCTAAGAAATTGCTGTTCCACAGCAAATCTCTGAAACATGTGTATCCCATATAAAATTGGCTGCATGGAAGAACAAAATCTTGTAGTGGGTGCAACAAAATGACATTTTCTGGTGCTCCTCATCTTCTCCCGTTTGAAACTGGATTATCACCACAAAGTGTTGGTCATTCATGTATATAAATATTATTTATTCTATCTTTATTATACTTTGTCGCTGTCTCCCGCATTAGCGAGGTAGCGTATGGAAACAGACGAAAGAATGGCCCAACCCACCCACATACACATGTATATACATGGATGCCCGCACATGCACATATACATACCTATACATTTCAACGTATACATATATATACATTTTTTTTTTTTTTTAAACTATTCGCCATTTCCCGCATCAGCAAGGTAGCGTTAAGAACAGAGGACTGGGCCTCTGAGGGAACATCCTCACCTGGCCCCCTTCTCTGTTCCTTCTTTTGGAAAATTAAAAAAAAAACAAGAGGGGAGGATTTCCAGCCCCCCGCTCCCTCCCCTTTTAGTCACCTTCTACGACACGCAGGGAATACGTGGGAAGTATTCTTTCTCCCCAATCCCCAGGGATATATATACATATATATACATATATATATATATATATATATATATATATATATATACATATATATACCTACACAGACATATACATATATACACATGTACATATTCACGCATGCTGCCTTTATTCATTCCCGTCGCCACCCAGCCACACATAAAATGGCAACCCCCTTCCCTTGTGCATGTGCGAGGTAGCGCTAGGAACAGACAACGAAGGCCACATTCGTTTACACAGTCTCTAGCTGTTATGTATAATGCAACAAAACCACAGCTCCCTTTCCACATCCAGGCCCCACAAAACTTTCCATGGTTTACCCCAGACACTTCACATGCTCTGGTTCAATCCGTTGACAGCACATCGACCCCGGTATACCACATCATTCCAATTCCCTCTATTCCTTGCACACCTTTCACCCTCCTTTATGTTCAGGCCATGATCACTCAAAATCTTTTTCACCCCATCCTTCCACCTCCAATTTGGTCTCCCACTTCTCCTTGTTCCCTCCTAGGGTTATAAAATAAAATATTAATAAAAATTGTATATGATGAAATGACCCAACCTGTAACAAACAACTGCCCTCCAAGTCCAATTCTACATCTCATTTCACATGACATTCTAACTATTCGTATCACTGATGCCCGTTCCCTTTAGGAACTCGTTCAAGGGGTTGGCCACGGCAAAAGTCTTCATAACTGTTAAACTCCAGTGCTGCTTCTTAGCTTTAGTGCCTCACCCTTGACAGGCCATGGGTAGAGGGCAACTCTAGTGCAGTGTTTTTCGAGATTCCTACCTAAGATTCAACCAACTCCTTCTACCTAATGGGTCTACCTAATGTTTCAACCTAATACTTCAACCTTATGCTCCCAGTTAATGCTTTTACTTTCTACTTCTACCTAATGCCCCTGTCTAATATTTCTAACTAATGCTCCTATCTAGTGTTTACACCATACATTCTATCTATT
Organism: Panulirus ornatus; assembly: GCF_036320965.1. Classification (NCBI taxonomy): domain Eukaryota; kingdom Metazoa; phylum Arthropoda; class Malacostraca; order Decapoda; family Palinuridae; genus Panulirus; species Panulirus ornatus. The sequence continues at coordinate 38,633,286 of NC_092228.1, read as the reverse complement.
ACTCCTACCATTTTGCCAAAAGGCAGGGAATGTGCACTCAACACAGGAAAATCTAATTACAAAGAATGAGGTGTGTGACAAGGAGATTGTAAGTTTGTGGACAGAATACCAGCATTGAATGAAGCAGAAAGAAATGACAACTGCTTGGTTCAAAGGAGTGCAACTTGGCAACCACTGAGGTGCTGGCTCACTATGCAGCCATAATTAAACCTTATAATAAACATTAATCCTCATGTGGATGATCCTCAGAAAGAAACAATGGGAAGCATCACCAGATTTGAACCACACATCCAAGTCTTAGTGAAGGGACACACATACACAGAACACTTGAGCAGTGGCTGTACAGTTCCACAAATTAAATACTACCAGTATTGCACTTTCCTTTCACATAATGTACAATAAAGGAGCAAATCTGTATATTCATTTGTCCCTACCTACATATACTGTTCACTGTCACGTAGAATACAGACTGATACAGAAAAAGTCTACATCGTTTGGTCCCAGTAAAGCATAACTACAAACCCAAATATCTAACTAAGATTCAACACCAAAGCTCTGATAAAATGAAAGATTTTGATTTAAGTTTAGCAAACTTATACATGAAGGGGAAAGGTTGTCTTTTCTACTTCAAAAGTTAATGCAATAGCAGTACATTACTTGATAAAGAAAACTAGTGAATGTCAAACAGTTAATGTGAGTGCACACTTCAGTGAGGATTACCAAAACCACAGCCCTCTATCCTCAATCAGGTTCCATGGACTTTCCTGTGATTACCCCCAGCTGTTTTATCTAATCTCATAGACACCGTACAACTGGGAGGCACTCTCACAATTAATTCAAACCACTCACTCACATCATCACTTACTTTAACAAATTCATTATTCCAGTCATACAACCTTTTAAGAGCATTCAAAAATCATTTCAAGTCAAAACTTCCCAAAGTGCTCTCCTATTCAATTTAATATCATTGTAAGCATTTTAAACCAATAAATCCTAAACAAAATACTTTCTCCTAAACTCCCCTAATTACTTGTCTAACTTCAAAAATTTGGTTGACACACCTTTTCCCCTTCCTAATTATTTACTGGTGAAAAAAGATGGTTGGGTGGTGCTGACATCAGTTAGTGTGATACAGGCCTAAATAAGAAGACTGCAGAATGGCAGCTCACAGGTGAGTAGCGTCTGTTCCTGTTCAGAATTTTCAGCACAGCCTTCACTGGTCTGAGTAATTCTGTACCCAAAATGGAAACTACAGTATTTGTAATGCTTAACATCATTAATGAAAAGTATCTCTTGTAATGTATTCCATTGCTCTACGGTTTCCTCTCTTACTTGCAAATGAGACAACAATGAAGTTTATGAGATGAAAACACTCCTTTCAAGATCATAACTCATAAAGAGAGCATTACTGGTGCACTTCTGGAAGAGTGTACTGAAACAAAACTCTTGTTAGAGGTGGTACAGGGTCCCTGGTTTTTTTTTTACAAAAGAAAAGTGGGTTTAAGAACACGACCATATGCTATTAGCAAACTGGATGAAGGCATCGATTTTCTAATGACACGTCTTAAATTATGTTGCTTTAAATTATTGAAATCATTAAGTAGATCTCCCTTGGCAAAAAAGAAATCAATAAAATTCAGACATTATGAAAAACATACAAAAAACTCACGACACAAATCTCTCAATATAATAAAATAATACAGAATGTTTATTTTACACATACACACAAATCAATCTGAAGATGTGAATAAAAAAAAGAGCTCAATATATACAGTGTTTCATACAATATCATACAAATACTTTTCTCTATATACATACTAATGTCCTTCCACTTTTTCATGCTAAAGGGAGCTATGAGCAGCACTTTAGTTAACAAAATAATATGCTAAAAAATATGCAATCATTCTTTCATGTTCAGACCATTAACCTAGTAAGATAAAAGTAAAAAAAAAATGAGGGTCTACTTTATTTTGAGGTCAACTTACACTATAGGATTATATGATACATCTAACATAAAGAATCAAAGTAATATTTCTATTCATCATCATTCAAACTAAATTCTACACGACTCACAAACACACAAAAAAAATCTTTCACAACTGTTTGCCATTTCTCACTTACGAGGAAAATCCTTGATTAGCTCCTTCCTTTTATAGATAAAAATATCTTCATAGCAGCTTGACTGGTGAGACATACACAGTGATCATTGGCACACCACCAGCAACTACATTCAGAGAATGACAAAGATCAAAAAATATAGACTCAGTGGAAGAAACAAGAGTTTTGTATGGCACTGATACATTGATTTATAATAACCACTTAACAATGTGAAAAAAATTTCATGGCATTAATCTTCTCATAACCCAATGACTGCTTATGAATGACTGCTTATGTCCTGTATACAGCATAGGACACATCTGGCAGTTGACTGAGAGTATGTTGTATACAGTCTGAGAAATACAAAAATCCTGGGCACAGTAAAAAGCAGAGAGGGGAGTCAGGTAGCAATTACTGGCAACTCAGACAATGTGTCTACACCCTTTGCCCATCCCATCACCTTAGCTGCTCAGTTGGGTGTAGCACATTTTTTCTGCATTGCCCAATAAGCAAAGCAAATGTATATAGATTTATACAGATTATGTATACAAGTTGAGTATCCCTTATCCAAAATGCCTGGGACCAGAAGTGTTTCAAATTTTTATTTTTTTTGGATTTTGGAATATTTGCATATCCATAATGAGATAGCTTGGGGATGGGACCCAAGTTTAAACACAAAATACATTCATATTTCATATATGCCTTATACACATAGCCTGAAGGAAATTCATACAATATTTCTAATGATTTTGTGCATGAAACAAAGTTTGTGTAACACTGAACCATCAGAAAGCTATGGTGTCACAACCTCAGCTGCCCAAGTGGACAATCTGTGGTTGTTTGGCATCACCTTCATTCCTGACTCTGAATTCATATGCTACTGATAAGCAATAATTTTCTTACACTTATTCACATATAAGTACTTAACAGTACAAAAATATGAAATACCATTAATACAGTGAAAAAATAATGTATTTAGGGGTGGAATTTTCCACTTGTAACGTCATGTCGCCGCTCAAAAAGTTAAGGATTTTGGAGCATTTCAGATTTCCAAATCAGGGATGCTCAACCCGTAATGATTTATACAAATACAAATAATGGAACACACATATATTATTGGGAATTATAACATGATTGCATAGTGAGATGTGTTGGGGGTGGGGACGCATCATATACCTGGCAGTGTTGTAGTCTGAACATTCATTCATTTGATAATTGGACCTTCCAGATAAGTAACATGTCACTTTAGTGATATACATATAATTTTTCTTTTTTAGAAAAGGAGCTCTTTAAATTGTAAGACAAAAAGTAATAGAATTTCTTAAAAATTGCTGGAAATTGTTGCACTGAGGGCCCACTAAATATCTATGAGTAGCTGCAGTCAGTGGGTTAAATGAGACATAAAAAACTGCAGTAGCATATAAACACTTTATGCTCAACTCAAGTGAGAACTGCATTCAACATTGCAGTGGTATATGTATTCTTTATGCTCAAGTTATAAAGTTAATCCTGAGGTCATATTTTCATTGACAAGGTACTAAATGAAAAATAGCTGTTACTTCTGTCATTCACTATGAACAAATTCAACAAAAACTTAATTCTTTCAACAAGTTCTGCACGTGAACTGATCATGAATCAACTAACATGAGAATAAACACTAAACAAAGAGAATAAGTTTATACATATTCTTTGTTTAGTTTTATAAACAATAAATAATTTCACAAATTATTCAATATAGAAGTGAGAATTTATAATCTCCTGCATATCATTTGTTACAATGAACTATAAAAACATTTGTTCTGCTCTGGGTACCACTGTGACACTACAAGCGTAGTCAGTTCTCTGTTCATTTGAAGTGCCTCAAGAGAAACTAAACAGTAAATCACTTCCTTTAAATGACAGAAAAATATAATAACCATCCATATATCATCAAATTCATGTAGCTCCAGGGCCTTCTTTAAAGGGCTCCAATAGCTCTGAAGCTTCATTAAATTCAGAAGCAGGGAAATGAGTGACTCCTTTACAGTGAGAAGTCCCTTAATGGGACAAATGACAATGATAAAACCTCATCAGAGGTGACTTTACATCTGATGTATAACATCCTGCATGAAAAATAAGCTGATTATTAATTATAATAGTAGTATTAATAAGCAAATCAATGTTTCACTTAAAACACACTTGGCACATGTTGAAGATGTATATGAGTGTTTAAAGGCAGTTATGTACCTGATCCACCTCATGAGACTGGGAACTGAGTAATGATGATAGATATTCAGTACAGTTAGTAATATATACAAAATTTCTTAACAAACTCACACCTTTAAGTGACCATCACAAAAGCTTAGTTCACAAGTCAGACAATTCCTAAAGCAGGGTATGTTAAACTGAGTGCACTTTACCAAATTTGGCTTCCATTTAAATTCTAAAGTATTTGTTTTTATCATACAACATAATGCTACAGGCAAAAAAGAGTTTATACTTTTTTATGGTGATTTCCTTTTGGATTAACTTGCTGAATGAGATTTATGATTATGATTTATTTATACATCTCAACGTATACATATATATACACATGCAGACATATACATATATACACATGTACATAATTCATACTGTCTGCCCTTATTCATGCCCATCGCCACCCCGCCACACATGAAATGACAACCCCCTACACCCACATGTGCATGAGGTAGTGCTAGGAAAAGACAACAAAGGCCACATTCGTTCACACTCAGTCTCTAGCTGTCATGTATAATGCACCAAAACCACAGTTCCCTTTCTACATCCATGTACATGTGGGTGGGTTGGACCATTCTTTCATCTGTTTCCTTGTGCTACCTCGCTAATGTGGGAGACAGTGACTAAAAATAATAAAAAAAAATTTTCACACATATTCACCTTATCCCACATTAGTAAGGTAGTGCTAAGAACAGAGGAGTGTGCCTTAAAGGGTATATCCTCACTTGGCCCACCTCTCCATTCCTTCTTTCGGAAAATCATAAATGGGAGGGGAGGATTTCCAGACCCCCGCTCCCTCCCTTTTTAGTGGCCTTCTATGACATGCAGGGAATACATGGGAAGTATTCTTTCTCCCCTATCCCCAGGGATATGTATATGTATGTATACGCTGAAATGTACAGGCATGTATATGTCCGTGTGTGGGCACCTATTCACATACACATGTATGTGGGTGGACTGGGCCACTTGTGAAATAATGCCATGTTGTTTAAAAGTATAAACTATAAACAAAAGTGCAACCATGTCAATACCTGCAGTAGTCCCAAGCATTATTGGATGAGAAAAGAACTGAACATTTGTAAAAGTGTGGTGAGGCATGCCCAGATTCATACTATTTACATACTTTTTTTTTCCAATAACTTATTTCTATTTCTGTTTCAAAAAGAAGGACCCTATGTCTGTCCTTAAAAGATACACATGAAGAAAGGAAGTTACAGATAGACTGTGGTATGGAGAAGAATAAGACTAACAGATTAAAGATTGGATTCATTGGAAAATCACAAATGTAAAAAATCCAATGAGTGTAGAAAAAGACTCTGCCACTGACACATTACTGATCCCTTAAAAAAGAAGCATACACACACACATGACCTCATCATGATGCTGACTCACCAGGTGAGAATAAGGGGAAAACTCCTCTGATGGACAAAAGATTATATACGTGGAAAGAAACAAAGGATGCTTGTCAGAGGTGCCTTCTCCAAATGGGTGGTCACCAGAATGTGCCAAAGGGTTCTGTTCTGGAACCATTCCTCTCCTTGATCTATATAAATGACTTGCTTGAAGGTATGGATTCCTACCTGAAAATGTTTGCAGATGATCGAAAGGTCTTAAAGGAAGTGGAGAGCATGGTGGACTGCATCAACTTACAAAGGGACCTTGACATCCTCCAAAGTATGTCTGAAATATGGTTGATAAATTTCAGCCTGAGTAAATATAATGAGGATGGGTCACAGTGAAAGAAAGCTGCCATGTAATTATCGTATAGCAGGATACAAGCTGCAAGAATCTGTGAGGGATAAAGACAAAAAAAATAAACACTGTCCTTAAACTCCCACTAGAGTCCCACATCAGAAAAGTCAAGGAGAAAAGCTGTGCACTCACAAGTATTAGAATAGTAATTAAGTTCGTGTATAAAGAATTATTCAGCAAGCTGTTTCCATCATACATAAGGCAAAAGCTGGAATATACACCTAAAGAAGCACACAGAGATAACAGAAGGCCCAAAGGAGAGCAATAAAGATGATACCAGAATTACAAGAGCTGAGTTAGGGGGAAAGGCTAGAGGCTTTTTAGTCCACCTTAGAAGACAGAAGATTGAGGGGGAAACCAGATCACAACTTCAAACTTTCTAAATACAATGATGGTATAGCCAGCAAATAGTTCTTCAAGAGATGTAGGGATAGAACAACCTGAGGACATAACATGAAATTAAACAAGATACTTGGGATAAGAGACATAATGAAATACTTCCACAGCATAGGAGTATCTGATGAATGGAACAAAATGAATGAAGACAAGGTTAATGCAAACAGCACACAGAAAAGTTCACAAGATAGTGCCCCCTGCACAGTACAAACAGATAATTGGAAAAAAAAGATGAAATTTCTATTTGAACACCACACCTGAGCCTTAGTGATTGGTATGATTGTAGCAAAGACTACCTAGAAAAAAAAAAAAAAGGCCACATTGAAAGAGACAAATGGAATACAAGGTAAAAATGTAGAATCTGAGAGAGGTAGTTCAAGCTCTTCTGAGAAATGCTAATTCAAAATCCAGAATGTAGCATCATTTTTCAGATTGATACCTGTCTCATTAATTTGTCACCAATCCTATCACTAAAGCTTAATGAATATGAGGGCATGAAAAAATAAGTAAAAAATGAGATGAAGAAGGCCCTTCATATGGAAATGGAGCTGTCTAAAATATATGGTAATGAACTGGAATTTAATAATCAGCAGCCTAAAATACTATGTGATGATGAAGGAGAGGGAGTGTTGGATGAAAATAATGCTAAAGTGTTCAAAGACAAGGTGAACAGTAGATGACTGCAAGAGGAAAATGATCATCTGCTGGTGAAACAGAAAGAAAATGTGCAAAGAAAGAAAAGATCATCCGCAGGTGGAGGGGAAAGAAGATATACAAAAGGAATATCAGTATCATTTTCTGCCAAAAATCTGAGACAGTAAGGCACTGGATGGACCCCACCATAATGACATACAAGAGAACTATCAAAATAATGACATACATGAAGAGGTGAAACACGCTGGAACATGGAAAGATGATCTGAGTTACAAAAGGATACATAAACACTGGGGAGTGTTATATGATGCTGAACTGGAGAGTTTATGAAAAAAGGAACATGAAGTGTAGCAAGGTTTAAAAAAAAGGGGCCCAAAACTGGTTGTAGTGCACCATGACAAAAAGAATAAAGAGGAAGAGAACATTACGAATAAAAACTCAAAACAAAGTTCTAGTGATACAATGGGCATTAGTATATCTATCTATCAGACTTGATCGCTGTTTCCTGCATCAGTGAGGTAGCGCTAGGAAACAAGAGATGAAAGAATGGCCCATCCACTAATATACACATATGCATACAAAAACACCCATACATGCACATATACATACATATACACATACATACCAACATATACATAAACATATGCAGACATATACATATATACACATGTACATATTCATACTTGCTTGCCTTCATCCGTTCTTGGCGCTACCCTGTCCCATGGGAAACAGCATTGCTACCCCCTGCTTCAGCGATAATGAACACTTTATTAAGAACATGCAACAAATCATAAGAAAAAGGAGACAGGATATAAAAATTTAAGGTTGGGAAAGTAGGGGATAAAGAAAACTAGTCATGTATCTCTTGATGTTGTAAATGATGAATAAGAGGAGCAGGATCAAAGGGCTAGAAATTTTCCCTTCAGGTATTATTATTTTAAAGAAAAGGAAAAACGATGCTAAGCAAGGATTTTTTCCTCAAGGCCCAGTTATCTGTCTCTAGCAGTACCTTGTCAGGAATTGAGAGGATCTGCTTGCATAAGATTAAGGTATACTTTAAAGAACAAGCCACCTTTGGTGAGGTTACATCACTGTCAACTGACATAAAGGAATTCAATCTAATCAAGGACCATCTTGTTTCATGGGAGGCCATCATATCCCTATTCCTGTGTAGAGGGCAGCACTGAGGCTTCAAGAGCCCATTAAAGGAGTCTTGGGGTTATACAATGATAATAATAATAAGCACACATATGTATACTATATAATGATATATAATACTCAAATCTGACCCTCTTTTACTTTACCGCAAAGAGTCAGAATTTTCTCAATATACAAATACAGTATCAACTTCTTTGGCAACTTATCTACACACAATTTTCATGTGTTTATCTTGAGAGGTTCTGAATCACAATCAAACATTGGGGTGAGGAGAGCAGAGTCTGAGTGATTGATGATGTGGGGAGCCTCATTGAACTCATCTAATTCATTAGAAAGGTCAGCCTCATAAGCCAGGAGAAGGTATTGTTCAGACCTCTCTGGCCATAGCATGTAAGTCATGAAGGAATGGGCCAGCAGGTCAGCTGAATATGTGAAACCTGAAACACAGAATGATCAAAGATTAATCACAGAGAAAGAGGAAGTACCTACAAGTAATATATTGATACCAAAATCTTAGCCAATACCAGTCCCAATAACAATACCTTCAAAAAAATTTAAAAATTGAATTCTGGTTCCTGTTATTCTATTGTTCATTTTGAATAAGGTCAAGAAATCATTTTGTAGCCAAATAATTACCAGACTATGCCTTATTCATTAAAAGGTATAAAAATTGTAAAGATACTATATTTTGACTATAATGAGAGCATACAAAGAAGAATATGTAAGAGATTAATGAGCTCCTTTAGCAATGCAGATCTTACTCTCAAATGTTGAAAGGTTACAGGAATATACAGAAGCTGCCTTCTGGAATTTGAAGGAAATGGAAGACCTCCTCCATATGGCAAACCCACAAAAGAAATTTGACAATAGTTTTTTCTTGAAAAAAATTTTCTTTTTGAAATAACACTTTCTTGGTGAGCGTCTGCTGCACAGTCCTATGTTTCTCCATTATATCCCTATGCTGGTATAGCAAAAAGGCTTAGAGAACAAATTTCTCTACAGTATCTCACTACTTACTGAAGTACATACAGTGCCAAAATTGATCTTTTAATCTATGAAATCCCTTGCCATCTACTTACCTAATAACAATTTATATCTCCACAGATGAGAAACTTGAAGAGCAATGAGTGCCACCACAGGCAGGTATATAAACCATACAAGTGAGGCAGCACCAAAATGAAGGAAGAAGTGTAGCTTGTTAGTGTTATGCTCATATGTCATCGTGTTTCGCAGCTCAAACAGGAACCACACCATAATTAATACGCGTAGTGCCAGAGTTAACCATCCTGGCCATGTTTGGTATTCATCTATATCCTCTATTACATCAACCTCCATCTATCAAAAAAAAATAATCAGCAATTAAGCTATTATTGATCAGGCATGCTATGTTACCTCAGATCTAAGTATTATTCTGGAATGTGTAAAATCTTATAGAGGATTCTACTTGACAATGGAAAATCCAGCAAAATGCAGGATATATTCAATTATTACTGGACAATTACAGCAGACCTGATGATCAGGAACATCTTAATAATACACATCTAATAAAACAATTTAAAGTTGGATGGAAAGTATTGCAAGTGAAGTGTAATGAGAATAAAGAAATGCACTGGTATGGGAAATAAAAAAAAGTTTCTCCATGCCTAAGTCATGAGTATATCCACAAAAGCTGGCTCTAATGCTATGCTCAAGTTGCCCTCTGCCAGTGGTCTATTAAGGATGAGGAACTAGAGGCTAAGAAGTGGCAATGGAACTCACGAGTAATAGAGACTCTCTTGTCAATACCACTTCTTGAGGAGGATGCCTGAGGGAACATGTGTCTGAGATATAGATATATACATAGATGGATGGGTGGGTCTAATAAGAGAATCCCTTTGCACACTCACTTTTCTCTATTCTTTTACTAGACTGGTTACGTGCTTGTCTATGTGTACCTTAACTCCCCCATCTATCTATCTATCTACATCTCTGATGCCCATTCCCTCTGGGAACTCCCATCAAGTGGGTGACCAAGGAAAAAGTCTCCATTTATCCCTGTCCTTACATGCCTCCCTTGCATAAACAATTCCATGCAATTTTTCCCAATTTCTCTCACCTCAGTACTCTTCCACTCTATTTCCCCAAGTCACACATGCTCTTTTTTCACACCTACACTTTTAATCATACTACCTATCATACACTCTCCTCATAAATTTTGTCTTGCATTCTTTCACATGCCCAAGGCACCTCAAGGTATTGTTTCACCCTAACACTCCAGAATTCATTCTCTTTTGCATTTCCTCCCATACCAAATATTTCATTACCTTCTTATCAATTTCTTTATTCCATCTAGTCATAACATATGCTCCTCCAAAATAACTCATTTCCAGAGCCTGGATTCTTAAATTCTATCATCCTATATCCATGTTTTGGCTGCATAAGTCATGGTCATGGGGACTTTGCTGTCTCTTCATCCTTTCTTTATTTCTATACTAACACCTCTAACCTTTGATATTCTATTAAGGGACTCAATGACTCTTCTCCCTGCATGCTCTCTCTCTTTATCTCCCCTTCCAGATTTATGATATTTTGTTTGAGAAAAAAGGGTCTAAAATAAGGAAATACTCTTATGATGAGGAAAAGAGTTAATCCTCACACAGTCTAAGAATAAAACAAAAATGTGCAAGGTAAAATTCCAAATGAACAATAAAAGAAAAAAGAATAAAGTGAGTCATATAGGAGGCAAGTTGAGTCACATTGCAAAATAAAAAGATAATCAAGTGTAAACAGTCTTGTTATTAATGCATCAGCCAATGAACAAAATCTAATCCATAAAATTCAGAGGCATGAAAAAACAAACACTGCTGCAATCAATACAAGATATCAAACTGGAAATATATCAAAGTTAATACAGTGTCTGCTCCACTGTCATCTTGGAATCTCAGTGTGGGAGATCTGACAGATTATTTATTCTTTCATCCAAGCTTGCTTGATACTAAACTGATTGTTTTCTTCCTAAAGCAGTGAGGAACTAATACTGTCATGCTTCTACTGCTATATGCTACAAATATGGCCTTGAAGGCAAATACAAATTGGAAACACATTAAGGAACCAAATTATCTACTTTAATCAGGCATGCATTTAAGTTTCATATAAAAGGAAATGTTCTTAAAATATTCACGGTAAGTAATATTACCTGTTTTTGCTAAGTCAAAGAAAAACATCCAGAATCACACATAATCTACTCCTTCTAGGTAAAAAAATGGAAATGTATGAAATTTTCCATTCTGGCAACACAAGGTATAGTGTTTAAAATTTCTTAAGGGAACAATAGGCACAATGAAAGAGCTTTTGACTTAAAATGTTAAGTTCTTGGATATGTACCTCTTATCTTTCAATACTCTGTGTCAGGGTTTGAAGCTATTTCTTACCATATTCCAGAAGTACAGGGTGAGTATGAGGATGGAATAAAGCCCCCACAGGGAAAACAGAAGAAAGCGACGAGATAACATCATCCGAGTAATGGCCCAACCTTTCGCAAGCAGCAACAGCAACATCATGAATAATGACTGAAAAAAAAAAAATATATATATAAGAAAAAATCATAGTCATGTGACTAGCTTTGTTTTTCATGAGACTGGAGGATAACCCTTGTTAATGGAAAAATTATGCCATTATCTAAATAAAACATGGGATGGGATAGTCAAGTCATCAAATAAATTGATGAGTATTCTCAAAAAGAAAAAAGAAAAGCACCTTACCATGCAAACTGTCATGAAAAACAAAAAAGGTAAAAAAGAACTGTTGAGCCCTGCAACAGTATTCACCATATAAAAATTTCCAAAAATGTACCCATGATAACTATAAACTGATATAAATGAAGTCATATTTCTATCATTCCAAGCACTGTTCTACTGCTGAGTTACCAAAGCCAATCACAAAACTTGCTGCTTCTCATAATCAAAATCATCAAATACCAAAGGCAGACAGCTAAGCTCTCATCCTCCCATGGTTGAAATATCTATCAGCATAATGCACTGGAAAAGATATCAAAAGCAAAGCCCAAAATTCTGACGAGATTCACATTGTAAAATCCAGGTTTCTTGAGTGATGTGTAGATTTGTAGCTATAATATATCAAAAGTTCAAGAAGGACAAACCATTTCTATCTGGACATGTGTGTTTGTTGCACAAATCACTTATCACCTAACATCTCACTGAACATTACATTTAAATTTAGTCCAGTTATTATCATATACACATTCACCACCCTTTTTGAAAATCTCTTAATCATTTGTAGTTTTATCCTGTAAGAGACAGGGAGCAATAATTAAAACATTATTTGAAACAGCATTTGTAGTTAGTATTAGTTCTGAACAATATTTCACTATTTTTTTTTATTATACTTTGTTGCTTTCTTCCACGTTAGCGAGGTAGCGCAAGGAAACAGACGAAAGAATGGCCCAACCCACCCACATACACATATATGTACATAAACGCCCACACATGCACATATACATACCTATACATTTCAACGTACACATACATATACACACATGCACACATTCATACATGTTGCCTTCATCCATTCCTGCTGCCACCCTGCCACACATGAACAAATGTGATTAAATTACCTGGGCTAAAATATTGAACAGATCCCCTATGATATTGACTCCTTCACTTCCTTCACCATCAAATGAAAACACCAGGAGATGTAATGTATCAAACAAGAGGCCTGCTAACTGCATTATGAGTGTTGCTGTGAACAGACGGGTGATGGGATGTATCTGAAAACCAATAATTCCAAATGTTATCTATAAGCATCATATCCATGAGCATAAAGTACAAATATCAAAATTAATATACAGGTGATGAAACATAGCTAACATAATTACAGCAATTCAAACCTTCCTTAAGAAGGGTTTCTAATGTTGGCTGAAATATTTCTTTAGCATGATCTCTTCCATGCTCCAAAGGCAGGAGCTAATAATTTACATGATGGCATCCATAAGAATAGAGAAGCATGGAGACATAATATAAATGTAATTATACATATCTTTAACATAAGTTTTCATTACAGAAAATATGATAAAGTCTTTAGCTTAGGAAGGAGAAAGTTATAAGATGATCAAAAACAGGTATTCATATCTACTAAAGGCTTTAATAATATCAATCAATTGGGCTTCTTACGGATAGATTCATCTGATATCACTCATCATCAATACAGACTCCTGAGCAAACATCTGACCTCAAACAAGGTACAGTAATTTTCCCTTAAAAGGATAGTAACATGTAGGATGATTTAACAAGCAGAACAGTTGAATGCAGAAACATAGATATGCTGAAGAATAAACATGAATATTTTGCTTCCAATTTACCTGACTTTCTTAAGCCTTCATAGTCACATGCAAGTCTACTTGTTGTTTTCTCTTTGAAATGTATATATGTCTTTCTACTATTACCACACCAATCCATGAGCTAATCTCTTCTGCTATCACATACAGCCTTATTAGGAACCAGTGTTGTTTGAATTCCTCTGTATCACAGTGTATCCTCTTAAACCTGTTCTAAATGTGATCTTCTAGAACCCTAACATCTTGAAAACCTGCCAGTGTCTGCATTTTGTATGGAATTAAAACTCAGGTTGTGGATATTTTGTGATGGAGGTGCAATCATTTGTGCATAACTTTTCTCCCCAGGTTTGACATATGTCCCAAACCCACACTGTTTAGTGAAGGTTTGAGAGGATAAAGTGCAAACCAGGGAGGAAATAGGTTTTCCTCTACAGTCCTGAAATGTATCCCAATCCTGACACCCCTGGACACCAGTAAAACTAGACTGGATTAAAGGAGATACAATGTAAACATACCTACAGGCTACAACATAAATCAGTCATTAATATGATATTTTCTTTTTGATCAAATCATAACTTTCCATACAAAAAAAGACTATCTTACTTGTTGGAACACAGTGATAATTCAGTAAAGAAACCCCATAATCTTTTAATATCCTATTACAATAAAAAGCTCTGCCTTGGAGCCATAGGGTGATGATAATGAGGGTGGTGATAGAGCAAGGGTGATGATGGACTAAGGGTGGTGAGGGACTGAAGGAAGTGATGGAATGCAACAAGAATATGTCTTTCTTGAGGACACATATGGATAAATGCACCATCAATCCTGGCTTCCTAAGAGGACAAGATGGTGGAGGCCAGTTATGTCTTTTGGGTTGGGTAGTGATACTATCACTGTCCTAAAATTCTAAAAAAAAAATCAGTCAAGAGAAACTAAAGTTAGAGCATAGAAACCAATTATTCACAAATAATATCACTCCCAAAACATAATAAGTTCATGAAATCTTTATAGGAAAGGCTGACGAAGAGGATATATAACAGAAGTTGAGGGAACAAGGAGAACAAGGAAACCAAATGAGATAGAAAGATGAAATGAAAAAGAATTTGAGTGATCAGGGCCTGAATATGGAGGAGGGTGAAATGCATGCAAGGAATACAGTGAACTGAAACAGTGAGGCATACTGGGGTCAAAGTGCTGCCAATGGACTTAATCACAGAATTATTACTGTATAAGTTGATCCAAGTGATTGACAGTGTGTAGGTATCACTATTCTTTTTCACAGAAGTATTTGAAGTTTACAGTAAAGTACAGCAGCCAACTTTTCATCTTTTCCTTACAGTTTTTTGAAACTTATAGTATAGTACATAAGACAACTTTTCATCCTTTCCTTACAGTTATTTGAAATTGACAGTAAAGAACATTTTATCTTATCAATGATATAAGAACAATATACATCAGGAGACACTGTATTGTACTCCCATATTTTTCTATTTTCTTTGTTTCCTCACTTTCATGTGAGCATCCATACCTAAGTTCTGGCAAAGAAAATATAAAGCCCAGGAAAAGTTTGCATTACTGTAAAAGTTCCAATGACAATAGCTGGTATGGTCTGGATGCAAAAGTTTAAGGGCCCTACTAATCCAATTTAGGAATAAAGTACCACAAATTTTGTTTTGTTATGAGACTGTAATGTACAGAGAAAATATGTGTCAGGTTATGTAAATTTTGTTTGAGTGAATGGTCACTACTAAATGCATGTCAGAAAACAGAATGCTAATCAATCTAACATTCTTCAATGGGCATCTTATACGATCCTACCACTCCCATAACTATTTGAAGCCCTCCACATCTCACCTGATGTCCACCTCTCCCATAGCTCAGGGTTATGAGGTACCTGGTGAGCTTCACTGCATCCACCATTATTGTCAGTCTTCAAATTTCTCAGATGTACTACTGTATTCTACTTATGTCAGTTTAAATGTACAGTAGAAATACAGAATTTATGGTATGCAGCATTTCAATAAAAAAAATATTGCATAGTTAAGGTATTCTTTCCTTGAACAGCTGTTCTCAAATTGACCACAGAATGTCACTTGTACACACGAAATTTAGTGTGCAATCTTATTTGCTAAGCCAGGACATTCCCAAATGCAACACCCATGCACATAGTCCAGGTTTGGGAGGTATTACTATCACTCTCCATCAGATGCAAATTTTAGAAACAAACATTCAAATGAAAGAGCACACTAGTGCAAATTGCAGAAAGTAGTGATCAAATGTGACAAAGATGGAGAGCAGTACCATACACTAATCACAAGAAAGTTTTATAAGAGAAATGGGGATTTGTCTTATCACAAAGAAAATAAAACAGCATAATCATCAGAAATTGAAATATAAAAATTACACAGATAACACTGTCATCATTCACCAGACAACATATGAGAGCTAAAAGTAAAATTTGAAGTAAAATCTCTTACCTGGCGACATGCTGCATATACCTGGAGCGGAACCAAAACGCAACCATAGAAAACTACACACACCAAGTAGATCTCAACTGTGTCCTGTAAAAACAATGGGCATAACATACTAATTCTACCTCACAATGATGATTTCTATCATCAAAGGTATCACACAATCACCAAATGGCAACCCAGATATTTCATACTCACTTCTTTATACATGATGGTTTGAGTGTGAACATTCACCAAGATGGTACAGGCTCTTGTCAATGACAGTCTGATCCCAAAAGTGCCATCACTGGCACAAGGCAGTCTGTTTATAACTTTAATGTAGTGGGTTCTATTAGATGGATATGTGTGCACTGTATAAAATGTGATGAAATGCTTCATCCTAAATAAATCTAATTCATGACATGATGGTTTGCCAGTTGTAAGACGCATTAGGGTTGTAGGGAAGACAAGATTTAATCTCAGTTGACCAGCTGTAGATAATCAGAACTTTAGGCCTAGGAGGGCTGATACTCTTTTTGGAGAGTGTACATAGAAGAAAATCAAATTTGTGTGATTTCATTCTACATACTGTTATACACATCATAAATTTTACTGTTTTCAAAAGGTATGATTTCACATGTTATACACATTTACATATCTTTCAATAATATTTGTGCAGAGGCTCCCCGACTTACGTAAAAGTTATGTTCCTGACAACAATGTGTAAGCTGAAATTTCCTCATGTTGAAAACCATTTAATTTCACCCTAAATCCCATCATCCAGAATAGATGAGTCCTATTCCTGGTTACTATTTCATTTTCCCTGATACTGCATTGCATGGGCATCTGTTTTCTATCACTATTGTATGCTGCACTCTGTAGCATGCTTGTCCACCACACTTACACCACCCCAAAGTCCAAAGTGCAATGCTAACACGCTTAAAACACCACTACACTGAGCAATAAGAATATGAGAAAGAAATTACTAACTACAAAAAAGAAACAGGAAAAAGAAATGATCAAACTGTAGGAAAAACCTATTTATCTTAATCCTAGTGATGCTCAGATTCACCATGTACTTTTACATCATGAAAATTAATTTGAGCTTTAAATCTATCAAACCATTCATGACAAGCCACAAATTATCATTTCCCTTTAACATCTTTAAAGAGACTTCTAGCTTTTGCTCATACCACCATAAGACTTACTAGTGCATGACAATGATCTGATCTTCCATCTACAAAGTTATCAATTTCTCCATCTCATAAGTACGTCAGCTCACTCCTCAGTCTATAAAGTTATCAATTTCTCCATCTAATACATAACACCAGCTCACTCCTTGGTTACCACCAAAGTGAGCAAGAAAACTATGGAAAAATTACTGACTACAAAAAAAAATTATCAAACTGTTAGAAAATTCCATACCTCAATACAAGTAATGCTCAGATTCACAATGCATTTTTATATCATGAAAATTAGCACGTGGTATAAATCTATGGAACCATCCATGACTGGCCACAAATTACCATACTTTCCTTTGACGTCTTCAAAAGACACTGAATCTGATCTTCCATCTACAAAGTTATCAATGTCTCCATCTTGTAGATAGGACCAGCTTACATGTTGGTCTACAAAGTTATTAATTTCTCCATCTCATAGATAGCACCAGCTTGCTTCTTGGTTATGACAGTTGATTTTAAAGGCGCCGAACCTTTTATGTATTCCTTCATTCACTGTTAAGGCAGCCAGCCTGAGCTCAGCAGAATGGAAGAGAATGTTTGTCAACCTTCATGCATCTTCATAATTTTCATTTTCATTCCCTTAACACTTACAAGGAGGTCCTCCAATTTTCCAGTTATTACGATGTAGAAATAAGGATGGTATTTACATTAAAAGTCACTGAAGATTCAAAAACAGTGCAGTGGAGATGTAAATGGAACCACAGCAACCATGTCACTATCAATGTAAGATGCCCATCCTGGGGAAGTGGCTGCCCACCTAATGCATCCCTCTGCCATGTTCCCCTGCACACGCTACTTAGCGTTGCTGTTACTAACGCATATTTTTACTATCATGAAAAAATATTGCATCTGAGTTGTGGGAGAATTTACATAAAGTCGGATTTCTGTACACAGTGTTTTCCATAAATCTAGGTGCTTCTGTATTTTTGCATCTACATGTTACTCATGTATTACATATTTTTATGGACAGGATGTTATTTACATTAATAAATGAAAAAAATATTTTCATCAAAAACATATACAATGATACATGAGAATTTTTTTTCCTGTAAAACTGATTATAATAGCAGTTTCTTCAATCATATTTCTTCCATAGTTTTTTAAGTTCCAAATGGCATCAAAGGGTAAGATGTGGAATAACATATCATTTGGGAATTCAAGAAGGCAAGAAGGTTTAGAGCTATGACTGTGGCTTGGCACACTCTACTGGGTCCAAACCTAAGAGAGTCATAGGGCAATGAAAGGGTTAAAATAACTCAATCATAAGTAAATATACTGACCTGCTTATCAAAAGAGAAATGATACTCAAAAGGATTATGGTCAGCTGCATTGGGTTTGCCATTAACAATGTTTAAATCATACTCCATCTCTAGAGGTATGGGAACATGTTGCCATGCACATGAAGAGTTCCGCATACAGGCCACCAGGCTGAGGTACCAAAACCTGCGAGAGAGTAATAATCAAAATTTTGATTCCTGTTCACTTTGTTTGCACCTTACCCATGATCCCTAATATTTTCTACATTATTCAAAAATTCTGTGTATCATCTTTAATTCTATTTCAATGATAAATATACAAATATACAAAAAGCGAGCTAAAACTGTCCTTTTCACTACCAGATATTATAACAAAATCATTCACTGCATGAAAACATTTTCATAGTTGTAAAAATAAGAGGTTTTCAGAGAAATATTAAAAATCTATGCTACAATACCTCAAAATTACATAATCACATATTCATATAAAGATATAATAACATACCTAAATATTAAATGATACAATAACATGGGAAAACAAATGTTCGCAGAGAGGAATAAAAAATCTAAGGACATTCCATGTATCTTCATAAGGCAGTTTTGCATGATAAATCCTGAAAGTTGGTGCCATGCATAGTGCCATATCCAGACAAGGTTCCATACAGCATTGCTAATTCCAAGTCCAAGCACAGGTTATACATGAATGTAATGTACTTACACATATTCATTGCTTATACACCATACAGACATGACATAAGCAATCAAATACATTATACAGCCAACACACTACCACACTGTTAATGCAATATAACAAATTTCACACAACTTCACTCTACCATATCCTACATATTTTCTAGTGCAAAATGACCCACAATACATGGGTATATCCCACCTAGGATTGTTGATATCTTGTATAGCATAAGTGAGTTGATTCTTTGGCACCACATTGAGTGGGTCATCTTCATCAGGACACAAACTGTCTTTGGGACATGGTACACGGCGCAAGAAGTCCTCACGGCCAGAATCATGGCAACGGGCATCATAAGCTTCCTTGTCCACTTCCTGTGAAAGTTAAGAAGGCTTTCCAAATCATGGTGTTTTCTTCCAAGAAAAGAGCCTAAGATTCTAAATATTCTTTCTGTAATACCTTAATTGTGTATTAACTGACTTTATTCATAAAAGCATAAGCTTGCTAGAAACACAAAGAAACTGTATCAATGTAGTTCTTCCGCTATGAAGAAATAAACCTGTGGCCTTTTTTGTCTTTTCCTAGCACTACCTTGCTGAAGGCAGTGGGTGGGTGGGTGGGTGGGTGGGTGGGGGTGGGGGGGGGGGGGGGGGGGGCACAGTGGCAACAGAAATGGATGAAGGCAGCAAGTATGAATATTTACATGTGTATATATGTATATGTCTGTGTACATATATGTATGTATAAATTGAAATGTATTATTATGCAGTGGTGTATCTAGGGTATGGCAGGTAGGGCAGATGCCCTGGGCACCATTTGAAGGTGGTGGGGTGCCACTCAACAGGTTTGTTTCTTGACATATGCTACCCGATTGACATTTCTAACGGTTTGGTTTTGTGAGATAAAAAAGAAACTCGCCTAGTTTTCAAGTATAGTAATATTTTGCTACTATCAGTTGCATTACCGTCACAATTTTGATCAAAGTGAAGTGTTTTAGATATCTGGGCGTGGATTTAGCGGCGGATGGAACCATGGAAGCGGAAGTGAATCATAGGGTTGGGGAGGGGGCGAAGGTTCTGGGAGCGTTGAAGAATGTGTGGTAGGCGAAAATATTATTTCGGAGAGCAAAAATGGGTATGTTTGAAGGAATAGTGGTTCCAACAATGTTATATAGTTGCGAGGAGTGGGCTATAGATAGGGTTGTGCGGAGGGGGGTGGATGTGTTAGAAATGAGATGTTTGAGGACAATATATGGTGTGAGGTGGTTTAATCGAGTAAGGAATGAAAGGATAAGAGAGATGCGTGGTAATAAAAAGAGTGTGGTTGAGACAGCAGAAGAGGGTGTTTTGAAATGGTTTGGTCATGTGAAAGAAACGAGGAGAAGTGAGAGACCAAACTGGAGGTGGAAAGATGGAGTGAAAAAGATTTTGAGCAATTGGGGCCTCAACAAGCAGGAGGGTGAAAGGCATGCAAGGAATAGAGCGAATTGGAATGATGTGGTATACCGGGGTTGACATGCTGTCAATGGATTGAAACAGGGCATGTGAAGTGTCTGGGGTAAACCATGGAAAGTTTTGTGGGGCCTGGAAGTGGAAAGGGAGCTGTGGTTTCCGTGCATTACACATGACAGCTAGAGACTGAGTGTGAACCAATGAGGCCTTTGTTGTCTTTCCCTAGCGCTACCTCATGTGCATGCAGGGGGAGGGGGTTGCCATTTCATGTGTGGCGGGTTGGTGACGGGAATGGCTGAGGGCAGCAAGTATGAATGTGTACATGTGTATACATGAATTTGTCTGTGTATGTATATGGAAGTATACATTGAAATCTATAGGTATGTATATGTGCATGTGTTGGCATGTATTTATATACATGCGTATGTGGGTGAGTTGGGCCATTCTTCTGTCTGTTTCCTTGCACTACCTCGCTAACGTGCGAGACAGCGACAAAGTATAATGAAAAAAAAGTCTTTAAGAGTTTATATAAATTCAAGTTTGGCCTAACTCTTCATCAGTTTATAATTACACTGTATATATTTTTATATACATCCACTGTATGTACATTTTTAATCAAGCCAGGGGCAAAATTTCAGTGCTTGCCAATTCTAAAATTGACTTCATTTAACAGGTTAATTCAGTGTCAATAAAATGATTAAACATTAGTTCATCACCAAATTTGTATTCAGCATGAAAAATACTTCTTATAATGAGCCTTTAAGGAAATCTATTTTACTGAGAGAAGTACTGAATATTGAAAGGTATTTTTTGGGTCCACAAACTTTTCCTTTCAAAATTGAAAGATAAGACATTCAAACACTTCTTCTTTTCTTTCTTTCGTACTATTCGCCATTTCCCACGTCAGCGAGGTAGCGTTAAGAACAGAGGAATGGGCCTTTGAGGGAACATCCTCACCTGGCCCCCTTCTCTGTTCCTTCTTTTGGAAAATTGAAAAAAACGAGAGGGGAGGATTTCCAGCCACCCGCTCCCTCCCCTTTTAGTCGCCTTCTACGACACGCAGGGAATACGTGGGAAGTATTCTTTCTCCCCTATCCCCAGGATATCATAACGCTCTCATTACCTGCTACATACTCAGTAAATACCATACAAAGGAACAGAAAATACCTTAAAATTGACTTCATTTGACAGCTTAAATGAATGTCATAAAGATGACTAACATTATTCTAACACCAGATTTGCATTCAACATGAAAAATACTTCTTATATTGAGTCTGTAAAGGAAATCTATTTTTCTGGGAAAAAAACAAAAACTGAAGGTAATAGTTCAGGAGGTTTTTTTAGCTCAAAAACCTCGTTTCAAAATTTAAAGACAAGACATTCAAACATTTCTATACTTGAAATAATCATGGAACATACACCATAATCCTCTCAGTTACAGATTCATACCCAGTAAATACAATGCAAACGATCAGAAAATATTTTAAAATGGACTTCGTTTAACAGCTTAATTGAATGTCATAAAGACGACTAAATGATATTTCAACACCAGATTTGTATTCAGCATGAAAAATACTTCTTATAATGACTTTTTAAAGGAAACCTATTTTTCTGAGGAAAATACCAAAAATTGATAGTAATAATTACAGTGGCGTATCTAGGGTATGGCAGGTAGGGCAGATGCCCTGGGCGCCACTTGAAGGGGGGTGCCACTCAACAGGTTTGTATTTTGACATGCCCAACTGACATTTTTAACAGTTTGGTTTTGCGAGATAAAAAAGAAACTCGCCTAGTTTTCAACTATTGCAATATTTTGCTACTATCAGTTGCATTACCGCTTCTACGCTACAATTTTGATCAAATAAGTCTTTAACTTTTGCATTACAGCTTCTACGTTACAATTCTGATCAAATAAGTCTTTAACTTTAAGTCTTTAAGAGTTTATATAAATTCAAGTTTGGCCTAACTCCTGAACAGTTTATTATTATACTGGATGTATATTTTCAATCAAGCCAGGGGTGCAATTTCAGTGCTTCCCGTAGGTGCTATTTCCCCTAAAAATGCCACTGTATGTATGTATATGTGCATGTGTGGGCGTTTATGTATATACATGTGTATGTGGGTGGGTTGGGCCATTCCTTGTCTGTTCCCTTGCGCTACCTCGCTAAGATAGGAGACGACTATTAAGTATAATAAATAAATGAATATATTTTTTTTTTTTTTTTCCAAAAGAAGGAACAGAGGAGAGGTCCTGGTGAGGATATTCCCTCAAAGGCCCAGTCCTCTGTTCTTAACGCTACCTCGCTATCGCGGGAAATAGCGAATAGTATGAAGAAGAAGAATATATATATATATATATATAATTCAACATTATTCAGTATGAAGAAAAAATAGAGTGAAGGCAGCAAAACAAGAAATAAATTGTGGAAACAAATAACAGCAAATCTCAGTATGAGGATTAACTAAATCTGACTTTTTTTGGCATGATGACAAAGCATTATAAATCATAAAGAGGTTTTTGTTCCATAATGCACAACTGAGATTTTCTTGCGTACTCATGTGTTTTGGTAAGACAAGTTAGGTTTGGCCCTGATTCATAAGAATATTCCAACTGTGCTATTTGTCCTTCACATCAACTGCTGTTATCTAAAACTTACATAACATATCGAGTGACAATAAATAAACTCCTTTAAGACGATGGTATGACCCTTGTACAGAGTATGGTAAAAGGACATACCATTACATCAATACCTTAGGGTAATACTGTCCTGCTGAAAAGTGTGATACATGGATTAGGTTCATTCACACTTTGCATTGAGATTTCCTATAAAATGATACATGCATTGAGTAACTGACCTGGAACATGAGGCGGCAGGTCAGGTCAGGATCTGCAGCCGCCCGGGTTCTGTTCCTGTAGAAGGCCACAAAGAACTGCCGGGGTAGGAGGGCTAGAGTCCCATACGTTCTGGAACTTGTGTTACCACTCAAATTACTTATGTTCCCGAATATAAAGCCTTCTGTGAGTTCCCTCTCATGAGGAGTCGTTTTTTGAAAACCGAATTTTGTTAAGAAAAGAAAGAATTCATCATCTGTCCTCCATAGCCCTTTGATATGAAGGCCAAGACAACATTGAGAGGCAGAGGAGAGCACGGTTATTAGTGCAGCAATTTTCGTATAAATCATTTTCCCAAACTGTTAATTCATGGCTACACATCAAAACCACCTTCCATTATAATCATCCACTCTCCACTGCAAACACTAAGCTTTTCCTGTAGTTGTATTGTTCTTCTCTATTCTTAAAGATAACAGATTATGACTCATTGCTGGCCGTATCCTTTCTTCTTGATTATCCTTCAGTATTCACATGTAACACATAAAGAGTAATGTTGTAGTAGTAGTAGTAGTTGTAGACTGTTGACAATCGCTGTTCGTATGTAATCAACGCTCATGGATCATTTGGTCTGTATTTATGATACTAATGACCGAAATTGTATTATTTTTCTTCATCCAGAAGGCAGTATATTTATGTAATAAGGATAGAAAAAAGTATATAATTTCATGAATGAACCTTACATCTTGGAAGATAGGAATCGAATGCCGTCAGAAAGGGGAATCATACAGTTTTGTTTATAATATGTAACCACCCTATTCCTAAATGAGTAAATAAATACTTTAGCTTTATGGAGAATTTGCATAATAATCCAGTATATTCAAATCAAATATTCATATGGTTGATATTAGAAGATGATATCCATTACATGATGTATGTTGGTGTGGTAAGCGACCTTGGGTCACCAGGTAAACACGACAGACGTCACCCTCACGAGACCTGCCACTACTGCTACTCACTCCGCTCCTTCAACTTTATATATTCTTGGGTGTGGCTATTTCCGTTTACCGTGAGTTGATAACGTGAATCATAGAATTATGAAGTGTGATAGTTGGCATCATCGCTTTGGATTTTAAAGAGTATTGTGGAAAACAATCGCCCGAGTGTTTCTTTATCACGTTTGTTGCTGAGGCACTGGTTGAACTCACGCTAGTGCTCCACACACACACACCAGTGCTGTGTTGTCTTACAACAAAGCTGTATATATGTATTTATTCCTTTAAATGTTTGTTGACATCTTGAAAAATGCGGTGTTTTTGGTAATGCATTAGAATTGGCAGTAATGTGCTTGTCGAAAGATGAACTGGAAGAAGCTTATATGGTTTGGTTTAGATCACCTCAGTGTTATATATCTTGCCATAAATGTGATAAGGGGAGGGCAGTGAAGTAATAGGGTATAATGGGATCCTTAATGTACAAATGGTTGTTATAAACGTAGAACTCAACATTCTTGTGCAACTGCTTTTAACATGAAGTTTGTAGGGAAAGAAATATAGTACCATTAACAATGGTGATTTGCTGGGATGTATATGGAATGACTTCTTGTAGGGAGGTTTAGTGGTAGTGCTACTGTCCACCATGTGTCATCTAATATGCTAAAAGTTTTTGACCGTTGTTGCAATGATATCATGGATGGGAGTGGTGTATTTTGATTTCAGTAAAAAATAGAGAAATCATGTGCTAGGGCAAGTTGGTCGAGATTTATTTGGTTCTTGTCATTTCAAGAAGTTTCACTTCTTTTGATAATCCTTCATTTTCCCGGACCTCACAGTGTGGTAGGTTTAGAAAGGGGAAGTTTAACGAAGTATGTATTGGTAATTATTAGGGACTGAAGTGTTGGTATGAGCTCAAATGTCAGTGAATATCCGAGACTGAATTTACAGTATGGACTAAAGTGTTTAGGTTCTCTTTTGTAGCCCTCTCTCATTACTTATTTATCATGAAATAAAGAGTAATAATCTGAATACTGCAGCGTGAGTCAAAACAACCTTCACCACATGTGATGCGTCACGTTATTTTTGGGATGCCATTAAACTGGCATGTATGTAACAAAATTGGCAGTCACAACCCAATATATTTACTCTTGATTGCATGTTATACCATGAGATGACATGTTGCACTGAAATGTATGAATTTCTCGATGACTGAATCGGAAATATTTGATTATTATTAAGAATTCTATAGTATATTAGAACTGTGCTTTGTTCTACAAGCCACTTGTACTAATGTTATTACAAAAGCATTGTTACTGTATTATGTTAATATGAAGATGTTTTGAGTGGGTATGAGATTTCAGTAATGGTCTGGAGTAGTTTTACCATCTTGATAGCAGTGAATTGATTGAAATTAATATGGAATGGTAGGATTTATTGAAAAATAACTGAAGGATCTAATAGCAGTTTGTATAGAATGGTAGAATTTATCATAGACAAGTATTTAGAACTAAGTGATTATGTTTACAAGTATTATCTCTTATACTGGTATGATAATTAAGTTGATAATGATATGGAGTGTGAAGATTAGGGAAAAGGTTAGGTAAATTTGCTTAAAAGTCAATGAAAAACCTTTAGAAGCTGATAGAACCAATAGAACTTATAAAAACCTTTTACTAAATTTTCCCGTAAATCAATGTTTATCAAAAAATTTATAATGTCATTTATAAAATGCCTAATGTGGTGTCTACTTACGATTAAATGCTGCATGTTGTTTGAGTTTATGTAGACTGATGGATTCCATTGGATTCACTGTGTATATATGACCATTTGATGTCTCAGCAAATGTAAATACCATTGGTATATTTTGACTAATGCTGAGGGTCTCATCAACTCTTTTGATATGAAGGTTTTAGCTACTTTTTCATTATATTCCCCTCATTTTTCATGATCTCTCTAGCCTTTTGTGTGATTTTGTAATTCCAATGGATTTTGTTGAATGCAAAGGCCATGAATTGCTATTAACAGAGAAACTGTAAATCATTTTTTTCACATAATGTGATAAGGTAAATTGTGGTTGCTAAAGGAAGTTAGGTTTTTTACCTGATGACTTCTAGAAGTATTTCACCAACTTTTGTGCTTATAACCCCACATTATCCCTCGTCTTCATAGTCCCTCACTACTATCAGCTTATTATTGTAGAATGAAAAATATTTATTGTTATAACAGTCCACCTTTCTTTACTCACTCTAATGAGCTCCATGGTTGGAGTTGCTGACTGTAATGTTCTCACAGGCTGTCCAGGGTTGAGACCACAAGTGTTCGAATCCTGGTCACAGGAGTCAGTCCAAAGTTAACTGAGCTCTTCATCCACCCTGAGGGGTTGGTCGATCAGTTGGGTACCTGGCTTAGGCTAGGGTATAAACCTACAGGAGACAAAAAGAAAAAGATGCCATACTTTCATCTATTTCTCAAGACATCATCAGGATAACTAGTTGTACAGTATAGATGAAAGGTTAGCTTCTCTTTCTTTCTGTTTCTTGTGAGTTTGGATTTAATCTTCACAGTACCATTATGATGATTTTAATATAATTTATTTATTAATTTATCATACTTGATTGCCATTTTCCCCATCAGCGAGGTAGCACCAAGAAACAGACAAGGAATGGCCATTCCACTCATATACACTTATATACACATAAACGTCAATACATGTACATATACATACATATACATATCAACATTTTTCTTATTTATTATACTTTGTCGCTGTCTCCCACGTTAGCGAGGTAGCGCAAGGAAACAGACGAAAGAATGGCCCAACCCACCCACGTACACATGCATATACATACACGTCCACATACCCACATATACATATCTATACATCTGAACATATACACATATATACACACACAGACATATACATATATACACATGTACATAAGCCATGCTGTCTGCCCTTATTCATTCCCGTCGCCTCCCCGCCACACATGAAATAACAACCCCCTCCCCCCGCATGTGCGTGAGGTAGCGCTAGGAAAAGACAACAAAGGCCACATTCGTTCACACTCAGTCTCTAGCTGTCATGTATAATGCACCAAAACCACAGCTCCCTTTCCACATCCAGACCCCACAGAACTTTCCATGGTTTACCCCAGATGCTTCACATGCCCTGGTTCAATCCATTGACAGCAAGTCGACCCCGGTATACCACATGGTTCCAATTCACTCTATTCCTTGCACGCCTTTCACCCTCCTGCATGTTCAGGCCCCGATCACTCAGAATCTTTTTCACTCCATCTTTCCACCTCCAATTTGGTCTCCCACTTCTCCTTTTTCCCTCCACCTCTGACACATATATCCTCTTGGTCAATCTTTCCTCACTCATTCTCTCCATGTGGCCAAACTATTTCAAAACACCCTCCTCTGCTCTCTCAACCACACTCTTTTTATTACCACACATCTCTCTTACCCTATTATTACTTAATCAATCAAACCACCTCACACCACATATTGTCCTCAAACATCTCATTTCCAGCACATCCACCCTCCTGCGCACAACTCTATCCATAGCCCATGCCTCGCAACCATACAACATTGTTGGAACCACTACTCCTTCACACATACCCATTTTTGCTTTCCGAGATAATGTTCTCGACTTCCACACATTTTTCAATGCTCCCAGAATTTTCACCCCCTCCCCCACCCTATGATTCACTTCCGCAGCTATGGTTCCATCCGCTGCCAAATCCACTCTTAGATCTTCACTTCTGCCAGGTTTTCTTCATTCAAACTTACCTCCCAATTGAGTTGCCCCTCAACCCTACTGTACCTAATAACCTTGCTCTTGTTCACATTTACTCTTAACTTTATTCTTTCATACACTTTACCAAACTCGGTCACCAGCTTCTGCAGTTTCTCACATGAATCAGCCACCAGTGCTGTATCATCAGCGAACAACAACTGACTCACTTCCCAAGCTCTCTCATCCACAACAGACTGCATACTTGCCCCTCTTTCCAAAACTCTTGCATTCACCTCCCTAACAACCCCATCCATAAACAAATTAAACAACCATGGAGACATCACACACCCCTTCCGCAAACCTACGTTCGCTGAGAACCAATCACTTTCCTCTCTTCCTACACGTACACATGCCTTACATCCTTGATAAAAACTTTTCACTGCTTCTAACAACTTGCCTCCCACACCATATATTCTTAGTACCTTCCACAGAGCATCTCTATCAACTCTATCATATCCCTTCTCCAGAGGTGGAAAGATGGAGTGAAAAAGATTTTGTATGATCGGGGCCTGAACATGCAGGAGGGTGAAAGGCGTGCAAGGAATAGAGTGAATTGGAATGATGTGGTATACCGGGGTCGATGTGCTGTCAATGGATTGAACCAGGGCATATGAAGTGTCTGGGGTAAACCATGGAAAGTTCTGTGGGGCCTGGATGTGGAAAGGGAGCTGTGGTTTCGGTGCATTATTACATGACAGCTAGAGACTGAGCGTAAACGAATGGAGCCTTTGTTGTCTTTTCCTAGTGCTACCTCGCACACATGAGGGAGGGGGTTGTTATTTCATGTGTGGTGGGGTGGCGATGGGAATGAATGAAGGAAGACAGTATGAATTATGTACATGTGTATATATGTATATGTCTGTGTGTGTATATATATGTATATGTTGAGATGTATAGGTACGTATATTTGCATGTGTGGACTTGTACGTATATACATGTGTATGTGGGTGGGTTGGGCCATTCTTTTGTTTACCTCGCTAACACAGGAGACAGTGACAAAGCAAAATAATAAAAGTAATGATAATAAAAATATATGTTGGAAAGGATCACAATTTTGCGTGTGATCAAGTATATTCCTATGAGTCTACGGGGAAAATGGAATACTATAAGTTCCCAAGTGCACTTTTGTGTAATAACCGCATCATCAGGGGAGATACAAGAAAGAAATATAACAGTCAGTTGATATACAACAAAGAGACGTAGCTAGGATGCCATTTGGTAAAGAAGTGATTGTCCAAGACAGACTGTCTTGGACAATCACTCCCAGATATCTGAAACACTTCACTTATTATTATTATTGTACTTGATCGGTTTTCCGCATCAACAAGGTTAGTGCTTTAATAAGGGTATTCAGTTATCTGTGCTGTCTCAACTACCATTCCATAAGAATTTCTGTTTGGTTCCAGTTGATAAGGTGACATGATTAAACAGGAACATTACTGAGATTTCTATTTTTTTAAATGCATGATATGCCTTAAGATAGTTGTTACTGTATTGCAGTATGTATATACTTTTATATGAATGAATGTTGAAAATTTTTCAGTATTATCAGTATTAGGTTGTATGTTGTATATTAGAATTGTACATAATATTGCAAATTATTTAGCACAACAACATGTGGAGGCAGATGTTGCAGTGTTTTTCTGGTATGAAAAGATGAAAATTGGAGAGTGTATCATACCATTTATTCCAGAAGTTATTGTGGTTCGATGTGCCATGCATTGCACAGGTACAGTATTGGCACATATAAATACCGGTATTCTTTACTCTAGCAGTGTCAGTGTCTACCATGCCATCTGAGCGAACACCTCTCTTGCCTCGGCATCCTTCAGGTAGCATATTCATGTCTATTGTTAGTAATGTTTAGTGCATGTATTTAAGTTATATGTATACTTATTTCCTTGGTATGGCAATTAACAATTGCAATATGCTAATGCTTCTGTTATCTTCAACAGTTCAGTAAGACTTGTATAAAAGCATCTTAATGTTATTATAAATCAAGTATACCGATTTTAAAAATTCAGTATAATTTTAATAATAATGTTTCATGTTATCTGTATCAGGTTTTGGATGATGAAGTATTAGTTGTAATAATGTAGGTATTCTGTAGCATTTACTCACAACTATTCTTATATTGTATATCAAAGGGTTTGACACAAGTGATTCTGTGTCAGGATTTTTTTTTGAAGTTCTTTGACACTGCATTTATGGTTGATATTTCTTTTGGTTAGTATTCATTCTTATAGATGTAATTTGTTTTCGATAATGGAGAAAAACAGTCACAGTGTCAGACCTGCACAAGTTACATGAAACAGAGTTCATTTAATCAAGAGTCATCTTTGGCATAATATGATATATGATAAACTGTAATGTCCAGCATTTGATTAAAAGCCTGTTGGAAGGTCTGGATGTGGCAGTGTTTCTTTATTTCTCACTCTTGTATTCGCTGATAACAGATAACCTTGGGAATACTAACATCACTTCTGCATGCAACCAGCGAATGTACTAAAACACCTGTATCTTTTTCTTTTGCGAATTGTATGTATCGATCATATGGAACATTTTGTTCTATTACATTTTTAGCTAGATTTTAGTGCACAAAGAGACAGTGCACATAGCAAACCAATAAACATAGAGAAAAATCTAATTTGTGAGGCAGTTTTATGGTTAGCAATGGTGGATTCTCCTGTTGCCTTTACGTTATGTGTCTTCTAATGTCGAATAAATTTATTTCCTTCCTTGACTTGCTTGAAATGGCTCTGGCTCTGTTAATGTGTCTTCTTTACATTTTTTTTTTTTTTTTTTTTTTTTTTTTTTATACTTTGTCGCTGTCTCCCGTGTTTGCATAAACACTCATAAAATTTCAGAGCTTTTGACCTGAACTGAAGATTACTAAGGCTGCTTTTTTTTTTTTTTTTCTCATGCTCTGTGTATAAGAAGAGCATTTTGTCCACCTTTTCCATAAGTGGTTACCTTGGCAAATAGTTGAGTAGAGTGTAACACAGCACTTCATATTCTCTCTGCATTCTTCCGTATGTTGCATATTTTAGATTTGCCTAGTTGTAAGCTCCATTTGAGATAAGTTCTTTTTCACAATGTTACCACTTGCATTTAGAGCTAGGAACACCAGTTACAGAATGTCTAGATAATTGACAAGAGTGCTTACATTGAAAACTGTTGAAAATCTGAAGAATTACGTAGTGTGTTATAAGGAAATAAAACCAAAAGTAAGGACTAAATTCTGAAGGAGCATCTGAGAGAGCACTTGCTTTATGGAGGGTTAAAATACCTCATTCCTTCCAAAATAGGGTGTAACCATGAGGAGTTATTTGTCAGTCATTGCAAGTTGTATAAGGCCGTACAGTCACCTGCCAAGACTTATACTATCAGAATGTGGAGGTGAGGTGGTGCCAGGCCATCATTCTTCCCTATTTAGTGACTGACCATTGTTGTCTCTGCCTCATGTCTATTACTGTTCAGAATTGTTTAGAATTAGGATATAGTTTTTGAAAAAGGAAAGAGGTAAAGAAAATTTGAAATGATGCTTGTACGGCTCTGTCTTTGGTAGATAGATGGATTTTCATCCTTCAAAACCTACATTTCTCATGTATGACAGAACCCTGTGAATATTTGAGAACATACCCACATTAGGAAGGAGGGCTTTCATGAAGAACCCAAGGACCACTAAAAAAAAAATCTGTCTTCTCTGACAACTGACCTTATCCAGGGTGATTCTTTTCTGAGAGTGGAAGATTGAAAGACACTCAAGAAATATTAACCAGATCTAAGTAGATTAAATGTCAAACAAATAGATATCTTAATCAACAAAGACCACTTTTGCTAACCTTAGCTGACAAGAAATTCCCTAAAAATTAAGTTATTGGCCACTGTCCTAACATCATGGCCTTTGGCAGACAGCTTTGGTCATGAAAGGGAAATGTTCATACCTTGCTGATATCTCTGAGTGGAAGGGGAAACATTATGTAAAACGTCATCAGTTGGGCATTCTTCTTACATTAAACATCTGTTTGAGAAAAATCCAAACAAGATTCAGAAACACAACATTTTTCTTTTACCAAGGTTGTTTAACCCAATTTGGGGCCACTGTGATCACTAAACCTTGATGACTAGATATTCTGAGAATCACCTCAATTATTTCAGGATGAACCACTGGTAAGAAGAGGCTAGAGGAAGCTAGAAAAGTTTGAAAAAGTAAAAAATGCTATGATGAGCCATTTCAACTCAATGTTCCTTAAATATTTAACACTTTTGGATTCCTAGTAGGACTCAGCTATCATTTGTGAGGTGAACTTATGGTGTGGCGACCAATTCATAAATGTTTACGAATCATTTTGGTGACATTCAAAACTTGATTCATTTGCCCTTCATTGCAGTTTTGGTTCATATTCCCTCTTCTATAGGTATTGCTATGTCTTCTGCCCCAAAGAGCTGGCTGTTTATGTGCTCCTACCACTAGCTAGACCACCCAATACTCGGCATGCTGCTGCTTCACATGATTACTTTTTGTCTGTTGGCAACTCAAGGGTAGGCTGTTTCGATGACTGTTTCTTTCACTACACCTCGAAGATTTGGATCTTTTCCTGACATCTGTGACATAGCACATTTTTTCACTTCCTCCACAATTCATAAATACCTACCCTTTCCTCTATATATTTCAGTTAAGGCCTAGCCTCGATTTGGGCTTGTGTCCATGACTGGATCCTCCAGCATGAAAAAATGATGATGGATCTAAAATATTACACTAAATGCTGAATCTGTTACCAGCACCATTATTTTGAACAAGTCTGTAGAGCACCACAATTATATATATTTTCTTTTACTCATCCTGCTTTACCTGGTTGTTTATTACCTATTTTAAATTATATTTGAAGATCATTCTCTTACCACACTGGATGAAAAAATGCACCACCAGTTCATTCATTAGAGTCATTTTTCATACATGCTTACCTTTTCCTGCCCTAGTGAGATAGTTGTAGGAATAGATGACTGAGCCTACGAGGAAAAATCCTCTTGGCTCCATCTTCAGTTTCTTCATTTGAAAAAAGTGGTACAGGAGAGGAGCCTCTTGCTCTCTTAGTTGCCTTCTATGACCCTAGGTCTAGAACAGCTTTGATAGAAAGAAAAAATGTAAAACCTTGTGAAAAAAAGTATGGGCTAACCTGTCAGAACATCCTTAAGATTGCTGCTACACTGTGGTAGCTGACACTGGTATTGTCTCCAGGTGTACAAGGTTTCAAGATAAAACAAGTATAATTCATGTCATGGAAAATGCTCAGATATATGACAGTGGTACTCATGCAACATTTTCCCAAGCCAGATTTTGAAAGTGAAGACATATTAAGCTAATGTTAAGCAACAAGTAGCACAGCATTGGTAAGCAAGTGAAAATGAATGGATGGGGATGATGGCTAGGTGCCAATTCACCTGCTTCCATGATGTAGGTTTGAACCAGTTCTTTTATGGTTGTTAAAGCTTGAGGAATGGCATATGCCAGCCTTATACATTTCTTGATGGCTTAAGGCAGGGAATTTTTCTTGGATACATCTCACTTTGGGTTGAAAAGTGGTGTGTTAACTCCCATCAAGTAATTGCTCTCTCATATGCTTATATATATATCTCTGTCCATAGTTAAGAAATGTAGAATTTATCATAGTGTGATATACACAGTTGTGTTTTTCATGAACTCAGGATTATATTGCAAGTGGTATTATCCATAGGAAATGCAGGGTTGGCTAAGTGATTATAAACTTTTTTTTTTTACAATGATTGCCAGTTGAAACAGCTCTTGATTTGGTCTAGTGAAACCCGTTCTGTTGATCCAGCTGCAGACAGGATTCATGTCATTATGAGCCAGGAAGTTAGTCAGATGTGACATCAAACACATTACTTCTTTGTGAGCCATGAGTAGATACTCAGTATGCTGTAACTATATTGAGCTCATTGGGCTTGATACGCTTGGAATACAGGGAACTTTGACTTTTAATTATGGGAGAAAACTTACCACATTGGCATTGTAATTATTGCATGTGATGTAAATAAGTAGAAGTAAGCATTTCTTCATGCCATGTCATAGCTTCTTTCCTTGATATATTTTTCTATCATTTGTATGGTGAGAATCATATTTGATAAGTGGTAAATATCAAAAGTAGTTGACATTATAAATTGATGGATCATTTTGAAGCTATTGTTAATTCAGATTATGTATATATGATGATTGCATGATGTATATTGCATCATTGTTAATTATTTAGATAAGGTAGATTTGTGAGAACTGGATGCTTCAGTGGGAAAATGGAGGTAATAGTCTATATGCTTCTAATTTTCAGCAATGGATGCGAGGGATGTTCGAAGGCAGACTGCAGCTACTTTGGTGATCTTAGTGGTGCTTACCCTTGAGCGTCTTGCTTACTATGCCCTCGCTACAAACTTTTTCCTCTTTCTCAACAAGGTATAAATGTGTTTTTCATAGATTGATATATATACAGTAATGGAATCTTGGTCATTAATCTTGTAGAGGAATACATATTGTTTTTTTTATGCTTTCCAATCTGTAACTCATCAAATTTTCTTATAGCTATTTTAAGGATTGGGAAAATGAAAATAGTTTAGTTATTTTAAAGATTCACTTGTTTTGAAGGTTACTACAGGTATCTAGGCTTTCTTACTCATGAGTTAATGCAGTGTGCAGTTTTGAAGGTTACTACAGGTATCTAGACTTCCTTACTCATGAGTGAATTCAGTGTGCATACCTGTTACTACTTCAAGTTTTAGTGTAAAGGTTAATGTGGAACAAGTTAAAAGATATCACTGTGAATTGATAATGTTATACTGTTAAATATATGATGGTATTCTTTTGTTTGATGATATTAGCATGAACAGGATAGATGTGACAATGTAAATGTTTATGGCAAACTTACAGGGCCCATGGAATGGTCCCCAGGCATGGGATTCTTTGGATGCAATGAATGCAGTTTTTGTCCTGGCTGGAGTCTCATACATGTCTGCTCTCCTAGGCGGGTAGGTCACTGGCTTTTTATGTGGGAGAGTTTCATTCACCTGATGAGAAAATTTCTCATAACACTGACAAGGATAAATGCTTGTCTTGTGTCCATAAACCAGATTATTTATTCATATCAGATAGATTGCATCTTTATTTATAGATTCTTCAAGAATCTTCTCCAAACACTTGTTAACTAATGAAACTATTCAGTTTCTAGAGACAAAGTAAGGCATAGAAAATCTGCTGCAAAACATATATACTTTACATCATTTGTACAGTTGCCACTGAATTCATAATACCAGTTTAAAGAATATTTATTGATTAGACTTTTATCTTAATGCCTGTCAAATTTAGAAACTACTGTACTGTTAGATTTTGTTAAAGTTATATCCTGCATTTTTATATGGTGGTTTGTTATTGTAAAGAAGAATGCATGCATGAGGAAAAATAGTACTAAATGTAGGGACCTTAATAATCTGACCTTTTGACAGTGACCATGATTATGTTCAAATTTACGTGAAACTTGATAATGATTTGTAAGGGACATTTCCCCAGTCAGCAGCCAGTTCAATTGAAGACAAAGAATGATTAACAAAAGAAATTTCATCTTTGGCAATTAGTGCTGTTGATTTATAAGCTAAAGTACCATGTTTTTGCAGTTTGTCACTGTAATGCCTTACTGTTAAAGTTCCTGGCTTGCATTTTTGGTGTTGTGCTTCCTGCTTGTGCAATATGTTTACATAGAATGTTCATAGAAACAACAAACAAATGAATAAAAAGAATTTTGGAAACAGTTTAAAGACAATTTAATATAAAACCTGGAGTCATGGAAAGCTTAAAATGACAAACCATAGAACAAAATAAGCAAAAGATGTAAGAGCTGAGAAACAATTAATCATTGGCTGTTTAGAATTTTATTAGTAATTAGGTATTTTGGTGGTGGAAAATGGGAAATGATTAGTTTATGATTGGTGGTTTTACAGTATTCATGATTTGTTTTAGTGGATAGTTGTGCACTTTACTAGCTGATTTTTCTTCATTTTCTCCTTTGATATATTTGAATAGTCAGTACAGGATAGCTGAGTTCACCTCTAGTAAAATGTGATACATGACAGATGTAACCCCATATATTGAACTTTTGACATTCTTTTCTATGAATATATGAAGTGAATATTTGCTCAACCAAGCAAGTCATTTCAAGCTATGATTTTTTTGGGCAACTTTTTATTTCTTCTGAATAAACTGATGAAGCCTCTAGGAAGATAAAGCTTCAGCACTTAACTCTTTTCTGCCTGTCTATTGATATCTCTGATGCCTGTTCCCTCCAGGAACTCCCATCAAGTGGGTGACCACAGCAAGAGTCTCCACTTATCTCTGACCTTACATGCCTCCCTTGCATACACCATTCCACGTATTCTTTTACCATTTCTCTCAATTTCCCCTTGTCACAGGTGGTCTTCCTCTCACACCGACCCCTATAATAAAATGAAAATATTAATACGTATATTGGTAGCCTATAACCATGTGTTGTCTTCAGATACAAAGTAACAGGGCTTTTATTGTATAACTTTTTATACTTTTTTGACTGCATATTTTTCAGGTATATATCAGATGCATGGCTAGGACGATTCAAGACTATGGTGGTGGGATTTTTGTTGTACATTAGTGGTTATATCCTGTTGACCCTAATGGCAGTTGATCGACTACCTCGAACCATATGTGAAGGAAATGATAACTTGGGTGTGTATAATTGATTTTTGCCTCATCAATTGTACAGTGATCCTTTGAAATGTGAATTTACTCTATACATACATTTTCAGTAAGTGAAATTTGTACCTTTCTCTTGAAAATGGTTTTTGATGTGATGTATTTCTTTAACTTTGATATTACTGTGTTTTATGTAAGCAAATATGTTTGATCATTGGAAAAACTTTCATGTGTAGACATAAGGTACATTCCAATCTGGATATCAAAGCTTAGGAAAAGTTTAGTGATTTCTTAACAAGGCCGTAGTTTGATAATAATGTAAAGATCTTGTGTTTTTGACTAGTTCTGGTATGTTTAGGGTTGGATATTGTTTCATCCTCCCAAATTAGGATGTAGGCAGAGGATTCACCCTCCTTGACTACTTTAATACTTATGAGACTGTTTCCTTCTCATCTCTAGAAATCCAAAGACCAAAGCTTAATTTTTGCTGAGATGTTTCACTGGGTAGCTCACTTTTGGAACTTTATAGTTTTTCGTTTTTGTTGGTATGCCAGCTCAACAGTTCTTTATTGAGATTTTCTTATAACTCTAACCCTGTATCATTGGCATTGGAGGCAAAGACATACCCCATGTCCTCTGGTTTCATATGTCAGTTACTGTTTTGATGATATGCTAGGGGAACTAGGTCAGAGGGTATTTACAAAGAGGGTGAGCTTGCAATACCTTTATGGGGTTGTCCATACAGAACTGTAATGGTTGCCAGAGCACTGCTTGACTTTTTAAACTGAGATTGTCTCTCAAGCCTCTATCATTGGTTGGGGAGACAAAGCCAGACTTAAAGATGTAAGTTAGCCCTAATATGCATATCATCGATTCATAAGAGTAACCAAGTTGGAGGGTGTGTACCCAGTGAGAGTCCTTTTGATGCTTCATGGGAGTGTTCCTTTATGGAATCTCAACAAGGGCAGGATTTCCTCCAGTACATGAAACCTTAGTTTTTGCTTATGTACTCATCATATAACCCTGTATCGATGGTAGAAGTGAAGACAGAGTCCAGTGTCTGAGGTATCATGTCCCAACTTGTTTACTAATGATATGCTAATGACATTCTCTTGACAGTAACAGGCCCATAGCACAGTTCATAGTCATCTGTGAATGAGTGTGTGTGTGTGTGTGTGTGTGTGTGTGTGTGTGTGTGTGTGTGTGGGGGGGGGGGGGGGGGGGGGCACAATCTCATTTTCGTGTTGTAAGGTTGTAGGCATCTGTCAGCCTCATGGTTTATGATAGTTGAATTGGATGAACTTTGGGGAGTAATATGGAATTTTTACGTCCAACTGATCAATTATTTTTCTAGGTGCTTAGCAAAGACCTGGGGAAGAGAAATTATTTTTGAAACTTCAAAACTGATGATTTATACTGATGTATTCTAAATGCTTGTTGGCTGTCTTTCTTGTAGCATTTCTCTTGCTTTTCCCAGATGCTGATGATGATGGTCCTCCAAATGCACCATGCAGAGTTACAGTTTACCTCTCAGTCACCATAGTGGGTTTAGGTGTTGGCATTGTCAAGAGTAATATTGCTCCTTTTGGTGCTGAGCAGGTATGTTGTGCAGGAGTTTAACTGTTAATTGTATAGCTGTATGTTATTTAGTTACTGTAGATTGTTGTGATCATTTTTGGCCCTCCTACATTTTGGATGTACATCATGGATTTTACTTTGACTAATGTACACAAAGCTAGCTTGCTTATAGTTTTATCTGCATTTCCTCACCCTCAAATTTTTCCATACACAAAGAGTTGTGATGGGTTAAGTAATTTTTTAGTAATTTCTCCACTTCTGGAATTGATGCACTGTCCAAAAAAGACAAAACAAATACCATGTTGCCCACCTGTGTCTGTATACTTTTCTCTACAGTCAGAAATAAATTTTTGTGTAAATCTGTGTTATGAACTTAAATGAATGTTTGTCAATTTTGCATTCTAAGAAGTAATTGGAAAAAGAAAATTTCAGTGTTTCTTAATCTTATAAAGATCTTTGGAATTAAATTAGAATGCAGACTCAGAAAATTTCATTTTTAAAAGCATGTTTATCATGATATCACTAGATTCAGAAATGCCATTGATTGACAAACTCACTGCTGTTAAAGATTCTAGCGTCCATTTTAGATTTTTTTTATTTTTTAACCATAGATTCCCACAAATCATCTTTTGTCTTTCAGCTAAACACTCCAAACCCACAGAAGACCCGCTCATTTTTCAATTGGTTCTATTGGTGCATCAACCTTGGCAGTCTTGTTGGTGTTGGGGCTATCACATACATAGAGCAAGACAATCCTGGAATTTGTGTCAATGGC
Organism: Panulirus ornatus; assembly: GCF_036320965.1. Taxonomy (NCBI): domain Eukaryota; kingdom Metazoa; phylum Arthropoda; class Malacostraca; order Decapoda; family Palinuridae; genus Panulirus; species Panulirus ornatus. Next base: position 38,593,865 of record NC_092228.1, on the reverse strand, counting down.
TTCTTTTGTGGTTACCTTATATCATCAGGTAAATTTGCTTATATACATGGATGCTGTTAAGATGTAAGTGTTATCCATAATGTGAATAGTTGACCTGTGGTGTTTGCTAGTCTTTAATGTATTCTCCATACCGTTGTTATTTTACATATCTTTCTATTGCAGTTTGCTTGCTACTAGCTCTGATATTATTCATCATGCTTCTGCCGTGTTACCACATTGTTCCACCTGAGGGCAGTGTCCTTGGCAATATTGTCAAGATCATTTGGGAAGCATTTTGCGCTCAGATCCGACATTGGCGATATAACCGACCCAACCCTAGTAGCAGGTAGTAACCATATGAAATAGAAAATTTATTAGATATTTTTAACTATCTATATATTTAATGCCCATTTCCTCTGAAAACTCCCATCAAGAAACTCCACTCATCCTTGTCCTTACATGCCTCCTTTGCATACACCATTCCACTGATTCATAACCCGTTTCTTTCCATCCAGTACTCTTCCACTCTCTTTCCCCAAGTCACAGGTGGTCTTCCTCTGACACAAACCGCTTTATTCATTCTGTGATACACTCATTGTAAACTCCTCATCTTGCATTTTTTCCATGAGCCCAAACCATCTCAAAGTATTTTGTCTAACCCACTCTACTGATCCTCAATATATTCCGTTTGAATTCTGTTCCATACCAAACCTCTCATACCCACCTTCATTACTTTCTTCTTTACATTTAGTCATATCACTCGCCACTTGTTAGGTTTACCCCTTATACTTCACATGCCCTGGTCCAATCCATTGACAGCACGTCGACCCTGATATACCACATCGTTCCAATTCACTGTATTCCTTGCACGCCTTTCACCCTCCTGCAGGTTCAGTCCCTGATCTCTCAAAATCTTTTTCACTCCATCTTTTCACCTCCAATTTGGTCTCCCACTTCTCGTTCCCTCTACCTCTGACACATATATCCTCCTTGTCAATCTTTCCTCACTCATGCTCTCCATTTGACCAAACCATTTCAAAACACCCTCTTCTGCTCTCTCAACCACGCTCTTTTTATTTCCACACATCTCTCTTATCCTTTCATTACTTACTCAATCAAACCACCTCACACCACATATTGTCCTCAAACATCTCATTTCCAGCACATCCACCCTCCTGCGCACAACTCTATCTATAGCCCATGCCTCGCAACCATATAATATTGTTGGAACCACTATTCCTTCAAACATACCCATTTTTGCTTTCCAAGATAACGTTCTCGACTTCCACACATTTTTCAACGCTCCCAGAACTTTCGCCCCCTCCCCCGCCGTGTGATTCACTTCTGCTTCCATGGTTCCATCCACTGCCAAATCCACTCCCAGATATCTGTGTTTGTGTTCTTGAAATTGTACCTAATTAACATAGCTATTGTTAGTCAGGTGTTTCAATACATATTTGAAAATCACTTTTCCCAAGAATTATACTACATGTAATGTCAAACCCGCTGCTGGATATTGCTTCAGCAGTATGCCATTGTATGTATTAATGCATAGGTACTTTAGGGTTTTTTCAGTAGTAGCATCATATGTGATAGAGAATGAAAGAGAGAGTGTTGCTAAACTTATGTTTGTAGTTGTATCATTATCTGTTTGTGCACATTTTACTGAGAGCTTTACTCATGTTTCTTGGTGTATGTCATCCAGTTTCTTTTAATGTCACCTCTTAACCCAGTTTTGTAAATTATTTAATTGTTATTTAATTTTGCAACATCAAGAGACTGTGATACATATTTTAGGTTAAATGTTATGGTAAGCTTTATGGAGGTTGTTAATATAACCATTTATTAAACACCGTGTAAGTAACATTTTTTACCCATTTGGTTTTGTCTTGTCTTTGGAAATAGAATAAGAATCCATAGATATCCATCACTATATGTTGTTTATTCTATTACAGCCCCCTTCCCTTGGAGCCAAGATTTTTGGATAGGGCAAAGGTACGGTTTGGTGGTTCCTTTCATGAGTCTGCAGTAGACGATGTGCGGTCACTTGGGAAGCTACTCAACGTCTTTACTGCTCTTATACCATACTGGCTGGTGTACTTTCAGGTACTGAATGTTGCTACATATGTTTGCATCTATGTGAAAATCAGTAACAGGTAGTATATATATTTTTGTTTAAATCTTGTTATCTGCATCAAGCAAGAGAAGAAAAAAAGCTTTGAAATTCATTGTAGAAAAACTGCGGAACTGCAATTTGTAACTGAAAGGTGTAAAGATTGACAGAATAGGCATATTTACTGCTTAGGAGTTGACAGAATAGGCATATTTACTGCTTAGGAGTCAGTAACCTCCATTGAGCTTACTGAAGTTTTGAGATAAAACAGACGGAAAAGTTACACTGAGATGGTCTGCAGGGACTTATAATGAGGCCTTTCAGTCAGAGCAGTGGAAAATAACCATTTAAGGACTGGTTTTATCTGCACTTAAGTTTGCATGATGATGTTTTTAAAAGGTAATTGATGGTCTCTAGGATGAAGATGGTAGGGGTAAAAGGAGTTATGCTGGGGAGTCTGATCTTAATGTGATGAGAGTCAGATTATGATCTGCCTACCCCTGTGTGGATGCTGCAGTTATGTAAAAAAGAAATTCAGTAGAATGTAGAAGGAGGAGGGTCAGATTGTTTTAGGGAATTTTTAGAAAACTTGATTCCACACTTTCTTCAGAACCCAAACCTCATGTCACTGGTGGGGAAGGGAAAAAGAGACACTTTGGCCTATGTTGCTCATGGCTATACTAGTATACAGCCAATTCATTAGGAACTGGACTGGAAGATGTCTACCCAGGGGGAGTGCTTATGTTTCCCTATGTGACTGGTTCCTTTAGAACTTCAACAGAACTTTGATTGTACATGGGACTGCTTGGGAAAGTCAGATAACAGGAGATCTGATGGTTTTTGACAAGAGTATCTGCTTCAGGACAGTGTAGTATTCTAAATTCTTAATCTATGTAAATGAAGACATGATAGTTAAGCTGAAGGTTCACTCTAATGGACCCTTGTTTCTTACTATAAGTCTAGTACAACATAGGCTCAGAAATGGAACCTTAGCATGTGCTGTCGGTTGAAAGACAAAAGGGATTACCAATTATTTCTGCTTCCACTACCAAGGCAGTAAGAAAAGCAGTACAGCTCTTAAAGATTGGAGAATCTCAGGATATGAATGGAGTGATGAGGGGTATGTTGAAGGCTGGCTCTAGAAGATATTTCCGGAAGCATGAAAGATTGGTCATATATTTGACAACTCAGTGAAGGCAGTGATTGTTCTACTATATAAAGTTAAAAGAAAGAAAGATATTGAAGTATGGCATTCCTTCTTCAACAGGAGTACCCATTTTGAGACATTTCTCTTTTGACTTAGGATTGGTCAAATTGTATTAACTCATGGTCACTCAATAGAGAGGAGACGCCTTTATGTGACACCTGCAACTGGAGTATTACAGTGGATTATGTACATATGGAATGCCAAAAATATAGGAGTCTCACAGTCTGATGTGAAGTGCATAGTGGCTGTGTAAGAAATAAAAGTATTGAAATTTTGCACAGTAAGGACAATGTAAATTGACCAGAATTATTGAAAGAAAGGTGGAACATATGATTCTGTATGAACGGTTATAAGTTTTGAGATATCTTTTAAAAGGGAGCCAAAATATGTAATTCTATGTAAATAGTTTTGAGTGTATAGATATCTTTTTTGTGCTAAAAAGTGCCAAATAACCATAATTCTGAGCTTAAAGAATTCCACAGAATTATATCAGATCACAAGAGGATGGTTAGGAATGAGGAGCAAATTAGCATTATAGGTAAGCTGTTTGTTAGTTTTATTCAGTAGGTTTTTCTTTTCTCTCATTTATGCTTGCAGATGCATGCATATAGGACTCTGTCCATAGGTGAGGATATTTATTCCTTGTACATTGAAAGCATTTCATGACATGAATTTTGATAGTTCTAGTTTTCAAACTTTTCATCAAGAAAAGAAAAAAGAGAAGTATTGTTTCCCTGTTGTTCTTGCTTTAAGTAATAATTTCTGTTTTATGGAATTTTTATCATGTTTGAGATCAAGGGAATTCCTATGCATTTTTTTGGGACTTTTTAAGAAGTGAAGGACACATGCCTTCAGTCCATTCCACTTAAGGTTGCTGGAGCCATACATGGGAAGCCAACTATTAAAACAAAGTAATATTTATGTATCATTATCTCTGACCCCCATTCCTTCCGGGAACTCCCACCAAGGGGGTGGCTACAGCAGAAGTCTTTACTTATCCCTGTGCTTACTTGCCTCCCTTGCATACACCATTCTGTACATTGTTTCCCCATTTCCCTCCCTCCAGTACTCTTCCACTCTATTTAGCAAAGTAATAGAATTCTAAAAAGAAGGCTTAATTCATTATTTTTCCCATGTGTGGTAGAAATCCTGGATCCAGTTGAAAGCAAGCAGCATGGAATCCAAATAAAAGCCAAGCAGCCTGGTGCTTAGGTGGGTGATGCATATGAATAAAAGCAAAGCATGGTAGGATCTCAGGAGACGGATGAACATTTGAGGGGAAATAGCAAGCTGCTTTGGAAGGAGGTAATAGATGCATAAGGCAGGGCTTTTTAAAGACAGAAGTGTACTGTACCAAACAAGCACAGGAGAATGCCTATGACAAAGATTGACACTTACAAAATATGGATAGGTGACTTTGAAGAAAATAGTGAAAGTGATAGCATGAGAGACAGGAATATGGGCAATCCTCTGTGTCTTTCATGTAGTTTTCCATTTCCTTCATTCATTACCCCAATATAATTTTTTTTTACACAAGAGCAACAGGTAAGTGATGTGCAATGCTGATATTGAAGAAAAGAGGGTGTGATCAGTAATGCTAACTTATGGTGAGTGTTGAGTTATCCCAGAATCCTCATTTCATTCTGTTCACAGATGGAGACAAGTTTTCAGGCCCAGGGTCTGCACATGCGCTTCTCCATTCATGGCACTAACCACACTAATGTAACAGAAGAGGAGTTAGAGGAGATCAAGATGAAGAAATTCAATGTGAGTTTAGCCTATATTTGGACATTGATCATACGGTATTCATATTCTCAATGTTCTTATCCAGTTTTTTGATACCCTTTACAACTTTTAAAAAAAAATGCTGTGTAGGTATCTATTTTTTTATTATTTTCACATTTTTCAGAGACCACTGGAGGAATATTTATTTGATATTATATAGATAGCTTCATCGTCATAAGGCAAGTGTGTACTTTTTTGATATACAGTGATTTTTTTTCCTACATTGGAGGCTCCAATCATTGGTAAAAGTTCACATCAAGGCTGGGCCTTAATTGAAATATATAGAGGTTAATGAAAGGGAAGAAAAAGAGACAAGGAAAAGTATTTACAGATTTTGGAGGGTCTTAAAATGTGCCAGGTCATAGTTATTGGGAAAGGCTTGAGAGGGTAGAGGGTTCCAAAGCTTTGAAGCGTAGGGAAAGAAACAGTCAACTAAACGTCCCAACCTCAAGTTGCCAATGGCCACACAGTAATCATGTAATACAGCAGCTTGCTGAGTATTGTGTGGTCTGCTAATGGTGGGGATACACAAGCAGCCTTCTCTCAGAAGGAGAAAACAAATTAATACCTATAGAAGGAAAGTGAACCAAGATTATGGCATAGAGCAAGTAAGTCAGGTTTTGAAGTTAACCTGAGAGAGTTGAAAAGTCAGATTGCTTTGGACTTATCCTTGCCAAGTAATAATGCAGAGCTATAAATATCCCTGATGTGTGAGCAGTACTGTTTTCAAGGACAGAGCAACCGTTCCAAAGATAGGAAATTTTGACACCTAAACAGGACTACCAGCTTCTTAGAGGTGGACTTAGCTATTTCTGTAATGTGGGGTTTCTCAGATAATGTGGATGGTACTGTAATATCAAGTATGTTTATTGAATCAAGAGGTGGAATTACAGATTCAAAGGAGAGAGGAAAGTTAGGAGGAATTTTTGATACAGAGATGAGCAGAAACTGGGTCTTGATGAATTAAACCACCAGATTTCTTGTGCCCCTCTGAAATATCATGTCCAAGTCTAAGTTTATTGCGGAAGTTGTGTCAAGACGAGATGCAGATCAGGTAAGAGAAGGAGTAGATTTGAAACATGTGAAGGAATGCAGTGTTGTCAGTGTATGAGTGCATTTGGTTATTTGTAGAAGAAAAGAAATCATTGATGAAGAGAAAAAGTGTAGGATATAGGACAGAACTTTGTGGTACACCACTGTTGATGTAGAAAAGGGGAGAAGCTAATCCATCAGCAACCTTTTATAAGCATGCATGAAATAATTTTGATCTTGTTTACTATTTTACACCTCTTTTCTTTCTTTGCTGTTGCAAGGTAGTGCTAAAAACAGTTTACTGAGCCTGGAGGAAAAATCATCACTTAGATAATTTTATTTTTTTCTGTGTGTAGAGGATGATGATACGTGGGGAGAGGCTGTCCTCTCCCCCTTCCTGTCCTTATTCACCTTCTAAAACTTAAGTCATGCAGACGTGCAAATGCTTTGAATGAAAATACAGGTATCCTGGAATTTTACCTACAGGTACCAGCTGCATGGCTCACTCTCTTCAACCAGATGTTCTTAATTGGAGCCATCCCTCTCCTCACAAGCTTCCTCTACCCAGTCATGGACAGAGCAGGCATACGTTTGTCCATGCTCTTTAGGATTGGTATGTTTATTTTCCTTGTTCAGTTTTAACCCCTTCACTGTCTTTATTAAAGAAATGCAGAATTTATGGTCGTCTGTAAAATTGAGAGTATGAATTGTCAGCTCTATCTTCATTAAACCCAATCTTATTTATGAGATGGAGTAATTACACATAAGCATGCACTTTATGTAGGAATTGATCTTGCAGAATTAGGGTCTCCATCTGCAGTCCCTCAGGATGGCAAAAGGGCAAGGAAAAAAGCATGAAAGGAATTCCAAGTGAAATAGTTGAGATTGTGTAAATGGTTGATATTAACCGCAAATATTTAGTTCATGTTTTGGCCTCAGCATTTGGAAGAATCATTCACAGAGGTTTCTGCAGAGCAGACATAATACAGGGGCAGATGTGTGAGTGCCACTTCTCCAGTTTGCTCGCAAATCGATTAAATATCTGTCTCAGCATTTCTTTCAGAATATGCTTGATGGATTTATTGCACCTCATTGCATGCTTCCGTAACCATAAAAAGATTGTCATGATTTGAGTAATATGTAAGCAGATACTGGACCCATGGGTTCCAGCCAAACAAGTTCTGTGTTAAAGAAGGCATGAACTGATGTTAGTAAGGCACAATCTGTATATCATTGGTGTGTGAGTGCAATTTTATCTGTGATCTCTATTTGTGTGCTACAGGGAGAGTTATTTACACCCGCATTGCCACATCTCTTAACATTGTATGTATGTGCCATGTCTTCATGCTTTACATAATATGTATTTATACACACACACATATACTGTAGCCTGTGCTAGGTACCCATTTTATCAACCAGCCCCAGGCTGCAAACAATTTGAACCCATGTGGGGTTGATCTCAGGGAGCCTGTGCATGCTTGACAGTTAGTACTGCTAACTGCTACACCACAGAGGTCTGTAAATGGTGTGTCTGTGCATACGTATGCTCATGTATGCTGATTCAAGTTACACATGAATGAAAATAAATCTCAGAATTTTTCAGAAATATGTTGAATGGATTTACTGATCAATGTGTTTGTCTTAAGTAAGGATTTTTTTTTTTACTGTAATATCATGTGTGGCGAGGTGGCGATGGGAATGAATAAAGGCAGACAGTGTGAATTGTGTGCATGGGTATATATGTATGTGTCTGTGTGTGTATATATATGTATACATTGAGATGTATAGGTATGTATATTTGCGTGTGTGGACGTGTATGTATATACATGTGTATGGGGGTGGGTTGGGCCATTTCTTTCGTCTGTTTCCTTGCGCTACCTCGCAAACGCGGGAGACAGCGACAAAGCAAAATAATAAAAAGAAAATCATTTTGGTGGTGTTTAAAGTCATATAATGTATTCTCTTTTCAATTTTTCGTACTTCCAAAGCAGTGCCTGATGTCTAAGAAAGTAAGTCATAAGAAATTCATACTCAAAGAGACCAGTAATTAACTTGATAATTTCTGTAAATTTGTGCAGAGAAACTAAGAAACAAATGACATAGTAAACATCAGCAGAAAGCACATATTGCCCTAAAGGAGTTTTATGTTAGAATCGAGAAGCATTTCCCAGTCAGTTGGTCCCTCCTTTATTAACTGAAAACATTGACTTGGTTTACATTAGAAAAATCTTTGATTATATTTTTGTGTCAGTGTGTATGAAGGAGGACTCAATTTACATCCTGAATCCAGTTTCATTGGTAAGAAAGGAGAATGCCCTGCAACATATTGACAAAAGTTAAGACCGTGTCAGTAGTGAATGAAATGAAAGTGAACAAAATGGGGGCCCTGATAAGTTTTGTCCAAGGACATTGAAAAAGGCATAAAATGAGATATTAAAGCCTTTGACTATTCTATTCATTAAGTCACTTCTTACAGGGAACATTCCAGGAGATTAAAAGTTTGTGAGTGTAACACTGATGTTCAAAAAAGGTAATGAAAATTATCGTCCTATTAGCTTAACGTGTCTTTTTGGAAAACTTATGGAAACCGTCATTCAAGACAAAATTTTCAACCGTTTAGAAGACCACCACTTGATAAATAATTCTAAGCATGATTTTTAACAAAATCACTCATGTCTGACAAATCTGCTTGATGTCTTTTTTGATATGTTCGACATGTGAAAGTAAAGCAATTGATGACATCGATTTAGATTTTCAAAAAGCATTTGATGAAGTTTTCCATCAAAGATTACTGGCAAAAGTGTCACGTGGTATTGATAGGGTTTCTCTTGGTGGATAGGAAATTGGCTGAGTGGCCAGAAACAAAGAATTATGACTAATGGTTGAGCCTCAGAAGGGTGGATGTAATGCATGATGTGCCACAGGTATCAATCTTGGGACTAGTTCTCTTTTTCATAGATATTAATGATATTGATAATGGGCTGCATTGTAAGATATCAAAATAAGCAAGTGATTATAAGTTAGGAAATAAATCTACAACTGAGCTTGAATGTTTGCAGCTTCAAACTGACAAAAAACTGATGGACTGGACTCATAGATGGCAAGTGAACTTTGATATTGATAATTGAAAAGTTTTACTTAATCTTAATGAAAACGAAAATGTAAGCTACAGTGAGAACTCAGTGAATGAGAAAAAGATTTGAGCACAATAATCTGTTGATCCAAGGCCAACTAAGCAGTATGTTGAAGCATTAAAAAAGAGTGAACAATATTTTTTTCCTTCATTTACAACTTTTGCGTGTTTCATAGTGAAATACATATACAGAGGGCTTTGTTTACTTTTGTTTTTATATTTTTCCATATTTGATATTTTTACACATGACAGGTAGAGAATGGGTGTGAGCGGATGTGGCCTTTTTTGTGTTTCCTAGTGCTATCTCACTGACATGGGGTGGCGATGTTGCTTCCTGTGGGATTAGGTGGCACCAGGAATGGATGGAGGCATGTGCATATATGTATATGTATGTGTGTGTATATGTATGTGTATGTATATGTATGTATATCTGTATGTATGTATGTATGTATAAGTACTTTTATGTGTGTTTATGTATATATGTGTGTATATGAGTAGATGGGTCTTTCTTGGTCTTTTTCCTGGTGCTACCTTGCAAATGCAGGAAATGGCAGTCAAGCATAATAGATAAATTCATTTTGATATTTCAAGGATTCCAGATTTTAGTATTCTAAACAGTTCACTAAAATTTTTAAAGAAACGTTATCAGTGAATAGAAATTTATTGCTTAGCAACTTAGGGGGATTCTCGGTTATTGGCTGAACCCCATTATCTTCACTGGTTTTAGACAATGCTTATTCAGATAGTTGAGAATGGCATGTATTATGACTTTCATCAGGTAGTTGGATATAGCAATGATAGATTCCAGTGTGAATATAGTGATATTAGTCAATGTTTCAACTTCTGACAATTTAGGCAGATGTTTTTCTTTGAAGGTATTGGTATGGTGTTCAGTATCTTGGCTGTTATGGTGGCTGGTGGCCTAGAGTCTTACCGGATATTCCTTTGGCGCACTGAGTAAGTTCCAAGAAAGTGCTTCTTCTTTGTCATGTTTGATGTATGTACCAGTAAAGCAGTGATATTTATTAGGTGTTCTTAATAATTTTGATCAACAGTTATCACATATTAAGATGTTCATAATATTCATTGTTTCTATAAATTTTTTAGTGTACTTGAGTGACCAATTAAATGAGGATATGTTATTTGATAGAGATAATGTCACTTTACTTCTTTTTTATATTTCTTTATTTTTTATGCTCTCTCCTGCTGCTTAACCTAATACAAAACCTTCCCTAAGCACTTTGATTTTTCCCTTTTATACTTTGCCTATTTTACTGCAGTCCTCCACATCGATAACCATTTAACACTCTCTAGAACATCCATGTAGTTATTTCCCCTATAGTTGTTTGCTCCACATGTCCATACAACCTCATTTTATGTATTAAGACAAAACTGCAATATTCAGAACACTTCTTGAAGGATTGTTTGTTTATCTATCTCATATGTGAAAGTTATCATTCTTTTTCTTTGAAAAGAATTGGGTGAAAGAATGATTGTAATGAAATTTGGTACAGGTAAGAAAGTAGAGAGGAGATACAAAAAAAAAAAAAAAAACTAATGACAAAAAACGGTCATACCAGTATTTGAAGAATGGTAAAGAGTTTGCTACAGAGAACATTATGAGGTCAGCAGCTGTAATGTAACCAGAGAAAAGGGCTTTCTGTGGAAAAGATTCCAACCCATTGCATTTGCCTGCCTCTTTACTTTTCCATTGATGTTGCTTCTTTGAGGAACCAAGATCAGCTAATCTGTTGCATATTCATGAGGTTAATGAGATCTCTAGATACAAAGGCTAGAATGATAACTTTGATGCAATTGTGAATTGGGTTTCCCCCACAGCTGATAAATTATAGTGAATCATACCCTGATTATTGATACATGACAATGATAAACTATATTTCTTCAAAACTCAAACATAAATAATAGAGTTCAATTATAAATTGTATTTCTTCAAAACTCAAGCATGAATAACAGAGTTCAATTTTTGTATTAGTTTCTGTTGATGAAAATGATTTAAGGAAATACCTTCTTAGGCTTGTTTCATTTTACTATGTCAGTCCACTTGTGAATATATATCTATCACAAAATATCATATTTTTTTTTTTTTTTTTTTTTTGCTTTGTCGCTGTCTCCCGCATTTGCGAGGTAGCGCAAGGAAACAGACGAAAGGAATGGCCCAACCCACCCCCATACACATGTATATACATACGTCCACACACGCAAATATACATACCTACACAGCTTTCCATGGTTTACCCCAGACGCTTCACATGCCTTGATTCAATCCACTGACAGCACGTCAACCCCGGTATACCACATCGATCCAATTCACTCTATTCCTTGCCCTCCTTTCACCCTCCTGCATGTTCAGGCCCCGATCACACAAAATCTTTTTCACTCCATCTTTCCACCTCCAATTTGGTCTCCCACTTCTCCTCGTTCCCTCCACCTCCGACACATATATCCTCTTGGTCAATCTTTCCTCACTCATTCTCTCCATGTGCCCAAACCATTTCAAAACACCCTCTTCTGCTCTCTCAACCACGCTCTTTTTATTTCCACGCATCTCTCTTACCCTTACGTTACTTACTCGATCAAACCACCTCACACCACACATTGTCCTCAAACATCTCATTTCCAGCACATCCATCCTCCTGCGCACAACTCTATCCATAGCCCACGCCTTGCAACCATACAACATTGTTGGAACCACTATTCCTTCAAACATACCCATTTTTGCTTTCCGAGATAATGTTCTCAACTTCCACACATTCTTCAAGGCTCCCAGAATTTTCGCCCCCTCCCCCACCCTATGATCCACTTCCACTTCCACTTCCATGGTTCCATCCGCTGCCAGATCCACTCCCAGATATCTAAAACACTTTACTTCCTCCAGTTTTTCTCCATTCAAACTTACCTCCCAATTGACTTGACCCTCAACCCTACTGTACCTAATAACCTTGCTCTTATTCACATTTACTCTTAACTTTCTTCTTTCACACACTTTACCAAACTCAGTCACCAGCTTCTGCAGTTTCTCACATGAATCAGCCACCAGCGCTGTATCATCAGCAAACAACAACTGACTCACTTCCCAAGCTCTCTCATCCCCAACAGACTTCATACTTGCCCCTCTTTCCAAAACTCTTGCATTCACCTCCTTAACAACCCCATCCATAAACAAATTAAACAACCATGGAGACATCACACACCCCTGCCGCAAACCCACATATATCTATATATATCTATCACAAAATATCTATCACATTGATATCATGATACATATCACCTAGTACTTAGATGTGATATGTATTGTGTTTCATGGGTTTTGCTGATACCCAGATTCAGTAGATATTTTATGTCTTGAGAGAGTTTCAAGCCAGTAATGACTAACTTTTTTTTTCAGCAACTCTACTCATATTGAACAGATTGTAGGCAACGTTACTTATCATGCTGTTGACATATCCATCTTTTGGCAAATACCTCAGTATGTCTTGGTTGGAGCTGCAGAACTCTTTGCGAGTATTGCAGGTATGAAATGACATGTCAGAATGAATAGCTGTTAAGAAAATAATGTCTTCTTTAACCCAACTCATGCAGTAAACAATGGTGAAGCAAATCACCCGTCTTGATTCATCATTTTTTCATCAGTTTCAAGTCTGTATCTTTAAAAGTCATTTATACATAGAGAATCTGATGAAAGTATCACAGTTTCATCACAAGTATTTCGCTTTTAGAATGTGCTTGAATATGTTATAATAGAATTATAAGAAAGTTTAAATGAAAGATGATTACAGGACAGTGAAAATGATGATGAAGGTAAGGTTGTCCCATTAAGATGTGAAAGACACATTTAATGTTACCATACAAAATTGTCTTTCTTTAAGTTCAAATTATTTATAAAAAAAAAACTTACATTACATAAGATGGCATTTTATGAATGAAAAAATTGAGGGTTGTATTCTTTCCATCTATTTATGTATTTTCATCTTTTATTCCAATTCTGTGGAGTGGATCAGGTACACATAATCCCACATTCTCACTCATGCCCCCCCCCCTTTTTTTTTTTTCATCAACTCAAGAGATTTATTCTTACCGTTTATATCATTAAAAAGATTTTTGGAGTGAAGCTTGAGTAATACTTTTTCTTCATTGTGCAGCTTATGAAGACATCATTATGCTGATCTGATTATTTAGTGTGTGGAATTTTTGGCCCGAGCCTGTTGTTTTGTAAATTTAAATGTGTAGTGGGCAGTTTCATATGTCAAAGGTGTAAGGATGTAATAATCCAAAGAGGATAATACTAAAGAACAGTAGAAGTCACACTCCTTTGAAATGCAACCATAACAATAACAGCTTCACTTGAAAAGTTGCACTTACTAGTGTAAATTTTTTCATTTTCATGTAATAAATAGATGAATGATGATTAATCACCAGATTTTCTGTGGTTGCTCTTTTTACCCAGTAGAAGTTTTCCAGATGATACCAGCATTTATGCCCATATTACACAGAGGACACCAGTGAATTTATTTTTAGCAGGATATTGCTTGGTCCATCATGGTGGAGCAGTGATAATGATTTTTGTTCATTCATGAATGTCATCTTGTGTCCAAGTTGGAGGCACAGGATATGTTAATTTCATAATCCAGTATTATCTTCATTGCTTTCATCACTTTTATCCCCAAACTGTTAATTAGTGGACACTTACTTCAAAGATACTTTCTGTATACACATTATTAATTTTGGCAGTAATCTCCACAGTGAACTCAAGAAGCACAATATGTTGTGGACATGAAAAGTAACTCGCTTGATCTTTTTGAAAGGCATGAGAGTAGAATTGTAGGAACTGAAAGTGAAAGTTGGGTTGTTGTTGCTGTGAGATTGTCTGATACCTACACATCCATAATATAAGTACCTTGTGGGACACTTCTTCCTGCTGTGAACATATCAGAAGATATATGATGGAATCATTGTCACATCTTTGGGGCTTGAAAGCAGTGAAATTTATATTTTTATTTACTGCTTACTAAATGGGTTAATTTGATTTATGATCACTGCACTAGATGTGTTAATGTGATTTTCACACTATGCAGTGTGGGTTAGTGTAATTTTGAGATTTTCAGTAAAATTTTCTGCTTTACATTTTCCTGAGTTAAAGAAACATGTTGATGTATCTATATAAGGAAGCTCCACTGGACTTAGTCTATGGCACTGGTGGACATATGAAAAATCCACCATACCAAGTCCAAGGGTTATTTCAGTCAGGGTTTGCCGTTGGGACTTGGTGTTAGGATGGCAAGTCTCAATCATCCCAATTTATATAGGACTGGTCACTTTGCTTTCATTCAAAGAATTATGTTATGAGCATTTTATAGATGCCTGACATGCAGTTAGACACTGATATTTTTGTTATATTGTCATTACACATTAGTGCTAGAGACTTTATGTGTCCAGATGAGGTAGTTCATTTGTTCCTGTTGCTGCCATGCTAAGACAGCAGAGGATGTAATGCATAAAGAAAAGATATATATATAAACAGGTATACTTTATTTTTTTTTTCATTTCAGGTTTGGAATTTGCTTATGCTGCTGCTCCACGCACTTTCCAAGGCATGATTATGGGTCTGTTTTATACAATGGAAGGTATTGGTTCCCTTTTGGGCACAGCATTGCTCCATTTAGTAAGCCCTTTTTGGCTGAATAACATGACTGATTATGGTAACATCAATGACAATCATCTTGATTTCTATCTTTACTTCTTGGGGATCTTGCAGTTTACCACTTTCTTAATCTATTGTGGCTCACTGTACATGCAAAGGTTTTCACTCAGACCAATAGCAATGCCACGTAGGAGAAGCAGCAGGGGAAGAAGACACAATGCTGATTCACATACAGATAGAGAACAAGGGGGTGCTTCCTTATTGAAAGAGGAGGAAGAGGAGGAGGAGGATGAAGGGGATGATGAAGATAGAGTAGAAGAGGAAGATGGTGGTAAGGAAGATGCGAGACCAAGTGATATTCAGCTGCTGTTGTGAAAATGTTGTGACTGTGTCCATATTCATTGTATTGTAAATATTGAATCTCGACTCATGAATTCTCCTGCTTTATAAATCATGAATATTGTTGGTATTATGCTGTCATGTTTGCATTGTTTCCAGCATATTTCTCATCTTCTAGTGAATGCTTTTGGATTGTTTGTATCCAATGATAGTATGGCTAAAAATTGTACAATTTTTTGTATATCAGAAGGGACTTGCACATCTTAGAGATTTTGTGTAAACTGATAGTAGAGTAATGGTTTATATAAGCTTCTTCATGCTCCTTTTTCATTGGTTGCACTCATGTATTTGGGTATATTTATTTCAGGAAATCTTATTTTAGTTCATTAGTTTCAGATAACTACACAATTCTTATCCAGTCGTGTTTGCATGAGAGATCAGCCCTTGTAGGCTTTGACCAAATCTGCATTTCCAGATTGTGTATGGGTTGTACAAGGTTGCAGCCTGAACCATTTACAGACACTTAGATATGTATAGTCTTTGGTTTTTGTGTTCATCATTATTAGCAATCTTTTTTAAATATCTTAAACATTTTAAGGGTGTCATTAGTGCACAGTTCATAGATAACTTGAATCAGTTGTCTGTAGTTCCTTTTCATGTACTGTGATAAACTCTAGGACTGCATATTGTCATGTTCTTTGGTGCATTTGTTCATTTTTGATTATTGTATTTGTAAATTGTCTTCACAGCAAAGGATGTAAGAAAAGACCAGTAATGAAGTACACAGAATTTGTAGATAGTGAAGAAAATAAAGGGCTTTGTGTTATGTGTTGGGGAATGAGATACTACAAATTGTCTTAAAAATAAGGTTGTTATTTTTGAGAAAGGTATGAGAAGTAAGTGTGCAAATTTGTAGAAAGCTGAGAGTTAGCATTAAAGTATGTTTGAGAGAGTATTGAGTAGTGAATTAACACTTTCTTGCACAAAGGGGGTGAACCTCATCAATACCCCCAAGGTGAACTATGCCCATACTGCTAGAGGTCAGTCATGTGTATGTGTTTACATTGATTATTGTTTTTGAGACTGTTTTTGGTCTTAAATTGTTTCAACATGTCTTTTTTGCAAATATATGCTCTATAAAATATTCTATTTGTGAAATAGTGATATTATACCACCATCACCATTACAGCAAGTCTCTTGACATAATACCACAAGCATGTAAATATTAATGATATTTATCAGTGCTTTTCTTGGTCTCATACATTTTCCACATATTTGTTTATGAATGTGTGCAGCACTGGAGCTCAACAGTCATGGAGTCTTTTGCTATAGCCACTCCCTTGATGGATTTCCTAAAGGGAACTGGCATCAGAGATATACATAGATAGATAGATAGAGTGTGCTCTGTGATATATATGTATATATATATATATATATATATATATATATATATATATATATATATATATATATATATATATATATATATATATACTTAGAAAAGCAAATGGATTTGTATGTAGCATTTATGGATCTGGAGAAGGCATATGATAGAGTTGATAGATATGCTCTGTGGAAGGTATTAAGAATATATGGTGTGGGAGGAAAGTTGTTAGAAGCAGTGAAAAGTTTTTATCGAGGATGTAAGGCATGTGTACGTGTAGGAAGAGAGGAAAGTGATTGGTTCTCAGTGAATGTAGGTTTGCGGCAGGGGTGTGTGATGTCTCCATGGTTGTTTAATTTGTTTATGGATGGGTTGTTAGGGAGGTAAATGCAAGAGTTTTGGAAAGAGGGGCAAGTATGAAGTCTGTTGGGGATGAGAGAGCTTGGGAAGTGAGTCAGTTGTTGTTCGCTGATGATACAGCGCTGGTGGCTGATTCATGTGAGAAACTGCAGAAGCTGGTGACTGAGTTTGGTAAAGTGTGTGGAAGAAGAAAGTTAAGAGTAAATGTGAATAAGAGCAAGGTTATTAGGTACAGTAGGGTTGAGGGTCAAGTCAATTGGGAGGTGAGTTTGAATGGAGAAAAACTGGAGGAAGTGAAGTGTTTTAGATATCTGGGAGTGGATCTGGCAGCGGATGGAACCATGGAAGCGGAAGTGGATCATAGGGTGGGGGAGGGGGCGAAAATTCTGGGGGCCTTGAAGAATGTGTGGAAGTTGAGAACATTATCTCGGAAAGCAAAAATGGGTATGTTTGAAGGAATAGTGGTTCCAACAATGTTGTATGGTTGCGAGGCGTGGGCTGTGGATAGAGTTGTGCGCAGGAGGATGGATGTGCTGGAAATGAGATGTTTGAGGACAATGTGTGGTGTGAGGTGGTTTGATCGAGTGAGTAACGTAAGGGTAAGAGAGATGTGTGGAAATAAAAAGAGCATGGTTGAGAGAGCAGAAGAGGGTGTTTTGAAGTGGTTTGGGCACATGGAGAGAATGAGTGAGGAAAGATTGACCAAGAGGATATATGTGTCGGAGGTGGAGGGAACGAGGAGAAGAGGGAGACCAAATTGGAGGTGGAAAGATGGAGTGAAAAAGATTTTGTGTGATCGGGGCCTGAACATGCAGGAGGGTGAAAGGAGGGCAAGGAATAGAGTGAATTGGAGCGATGTGGTATACCGGGGTTGACGTGCTGTCAGTGGATTGAATCAAGGCATGTGAAGCGTCTGGGGTAAACCATGGAAAGCTGTGTAGGTATGTATATTTGCGTGTGTGGACGTATGTATATACATGTGTATGGGGGGTGGGTTGGGCCATTTCTTTCGTCTGTTTCCTTGCGCTACCTCGCAAACGCGGGAGACAGCGACAAAGTATAATAAAAAAAATAATATAAATATATATATATATATATGTGTGTGTGTGTGTGTGTGTGTATATGAGTGGATGGGCCATTCTTCATCTGTTTCCTTGCAATACCTCGCTAACGCGGAAAACAGCAGTTGAGTATAATAAAAGAAATTAGATTTTATACAGTGCATGAAAATGCTCACGCTAATCATTAATTTATGATGATGCTCTTCATCTTTCTCAGTATGCATTTGTTTTTGAATATTTTTTTTTTATTATACTTTGTCGCTATCTCCCACATTAGCGAGGTAGCGCAAGGAAACAGATGAAAGAATGGCCCAACCTACTCACATACACATGTATATACATAAATGCCCACACACGCACATATACATACCTATACATTTCACCGTGTACATACATGTACATACACAGACATATATACACATGTACATATTCATACTTGCTGCCTTCATCCATTCCCGTCGCCATCCCGCCACACTGAAATGTAACCCCCCTCCCCCTGCGCATGTGTGAGGTAGTGCCAGAAAAAGACAACAAAGTCCACATTCATTCACACTCAGTCTCTAACTTTCATGTGTAATGCACTAAAACCACAGCTCCCTTTCCACAACCAGTCTCCACAAAAATTTCCATGGTTTACCCCAGATGCTTCACATGCCCTGGTTCAGTCCATTGACAGCACATCAACTCTGGAATACCACATCATTCCAATTCACTCTGTTCCTTGTGTTTGAATAAGTGAAGTATAATATTACATGCTCCAAATAGTAAATCTCATACCAACATCACTTTTATGGAGAATTTGTTGATTTCTGGTAACAGAATATGTTTTTCACTAGGTCTGTCTATCTATCTATCTATCTTTATATCTGATGCCTGTTTCCTTCAGAAACTCCCCCAAGGGGGTGGCCATAGCAAAAGTCTTCATAACTGTTGAACTCCAGTGCCATTTAGCCTTTTAGTGCCTCACCCTTAACCAGCCACTGTCAGAGGCCAACTCTAGCAAAGATTTCCAGAAGCCTCTAGATGTTTTCACTGACTTCTACCTGATGTTCCAGCCTACTACTTCTACCTAATCTATCTATCTGTCTTCATTTCTACTGCCCATTCCCTTTGGAAACTCCCTTAAGGGGGGTGGCCATAGCATAAGAGTCTCCATAACTGGTTAACTCTAGTGCTGCTTCTTAACCTTCAGTGTGTCACCCCTAACAGGCCACTGGCAGAGGGCAACTCCAGCACATTGTTTTCAGAGGTTCCTATCTAATGTTTATACCTACTTCTTATACCTAATATGTCTACCTAATGTTCCTGCTTAATGTTTCAATCTACTACTCGTAACTAATGCTCCTACCTACTTCTCCCTAATGTTTCTACTGAGTGTTCCTGTCTAGTGTTCCTTCCTACTCTACCTATATCTGTAGCTCCTAATATTTTAGATCCTCTGAAAACACTGCACCAGAGTTGCCCTCTGCTGGTGGCCTGTTAAGGATGAGGCACTAAAGGCTAAGAAGAGGCACTGGAGTTCACCAGTTATGGAGACTCTTTTGCCAGGGCTACTCCCTTTAGGGAGTTCCCAAAGGGAATGGGCATCAGAGATATAGATAAACAAAAGTTTTGCCAAAATTTTGGGCAGGGTTGGCATGTAATGGTTACTACAGGAAAATCTAGAGTTAAGAAGAATGAGTTTTGTGAGCTACATGTTGTCAAGTGTTATGTGTGACAATGAGAGACAAGGTTTGTGGATAGTGCCAGTAATCCATGTGTAGGTGAAGCTGAAAGAAAAGACAGCTACCATTAGAGTGCTGTCTTACTACATAGCCATCACTAATCCTTCCAATGCCTACCAACTACTACCTACTTTCACTTGGTATAACCAGATAATGGATGGGAAAGGTTGATGTGCATTTCAGACCTTTAAATGCACCACTTTTCTTTCATACATTTTTGCTATTTCCTAAGTGAGTGAGGCATATGACTAAACCTTACAGAAAAACATCTTCTCATGGCCCCCTTCCTCTGTTCCTTCTTTTGCAAAGTAAAACAGGAGGGAAGGATTTCCAGCATCCTTTTCCTGCCCCTCTTAGTCGCCTTCTGAGACACACAGGCAGGTAATACATAGGCAGTATTCTTTCAACCTTATAACAGGGAAATGCCCTGTAGACTCAAGATTGGGTTTCTTTTGTCGCAAATTGTGTCGAATGTACCAGTGGATGATGCTTATATGAGCTATTTGTGCATGAAAATGTGAGAAAGAATGAAGATTTGGATTTGAGTTGCATCAAAGGATATTTGTTAAAGAAGAATATATGTTTTTGTATATGGAGATTACTTGATGCAAGAGTAGCTTTGTGGCAGTTACTGACTGTATGGATAGACTGAATATGATTTGGTCTACCATGATAATGTATAGCCTGGTAAGACTTCAAACAGAAATTTGAATCAGTTGTTATCAATAGAAGACATTATAAATTGTTTTTAAATCATTTAACCCTTTTAGATTTAGCATGGATTTTATTTTCTTGATAACCTAGAAATTTTGAACAGTTTTTACTGTATTTTGTATTTTCTTTTTTCTTGCCTGTTCTCTGCTGCCCACTTTAGTGAGACTGTTTCATGAATAGAAGCCTGTTTTTTGGCCATGAATGATTTAATTAGAGTTCTTGTAACATGGATATTTTATGGAAGGGCTATGTAGTTTTGTAAAAGTTATTTGTTACCAAAAATTTTTGAATATAAGATATGATTGCTAAATTAGTTTACTTTAAGCTGGATCCAAAAAGAAATGATCAGACAACCCGCCTGCTGCCACAGCAAGCACATTCACATTCAACACACTTTCCTATGCATGCATATAAAGTAGCACATAATCCTGTATGCTTGCTAACCCCTAACTTTACTCATCTATTTATACCTGTATTTATGCCTTGATTTTTTTTCTTTAAACCAAGATGAAGAGTGGCAGGAGTGGATGAAATGGCAGTTGAGGTTTTCATAAAAGGTTGTGACAGTGTTTAACATTTGTGTGGCCTAAGGTGAGGTGTCTGAGGGGTAGGAAAAAGCATGTATAATGCTCTTGCCTTTAGAATGAAAGGGTACAAAAGTGAGTGTGAATTATAGAGGCATAAATCTTGCTTATATACCTGATAAGGTACATGGGAAAGTGGTGATGGAGGGGATAGTGGGATGTACAGAACCTTTGATTGTTGAGGAGCAGTGTGGCTTCAGAAAAGGTAGGGAAGGTGTATACTAGGTGTTTGCTGTATTTGTGTTAGAATGTATTGGAGAAGAAGGGTGAAATGTAAGTGATATTTATGGATCTAAAGAAAACTGTGATGAGTTGACAGAGAAGCATTTTGTGTGGTGCTGTGAATAATTTTCCAAAAGAAGGAACAGAGAAGAGGGCCAGGTGAGGATATTCCCTCAAAGGCCCAGTCCTCTGTTCTTAACGCTACCTCGCTATCGCGGGAAATAGCGAATAGTATGAAGAAGAATATATATATATATATATATATATATATATATATATATATATATATATATATATATATATATATATATATATAATGTGAACAAAAGTAAATTAATGAGGTGTAGCAAGGGGATGAAATAGGATAGTTTTAAAGTAAGTTTAAATAGGGACTACTTAGTGGAAATTGAGTGCTATGGATATCTGGAAGTGGACATGGCAGTAGATGTAACTCTAGGGGCTGAAGTGAATGATAGGGTGGGTTATGGGGTTGAGGTCCTGAGTGCATTGGGGAATGAGTGGAGGGAGAGGTCAAAGCTCGCTGTGGTTGATGATAAAGTAGTCCCCATAGTGTTGTCTGAATGTCAGTTTTGCATCCTGAATGCAAAAGAAGAGGATGGATAAGTTGCAAATTAGATGCCTGAGGACATTATGTGAATTGAAGTGGGTTGATCAATTAAAGAATGATAGTGTTTGAGAAAAATGTTTTAGGAAGTCCAGTCTATTGAAGAGAGTGGATGAAGGTGTGGTAAATTGGGCTCAGACATATAGAGAAGCTGGGCAAGGAAAGACTGACTAAGAGGATCTACAGTACGTGTCAGAAGTGGAGGGAATAAGGGTGAGAGGGGGACAAAGAGGGTGATAGAAGGTTGGATTGAAAGAGACTTTGGGTTACCAGAACCTGAACATTCAGGAGGGTGAGTGGCATGCATAGGATAGAATAAATTGGATTGATGTGGTACTGCCTACATGGTGGGGCATGTGCTGTTGTGGATGGTAGACACAGGTTTTGGTGCATTACATGACATATAGAGAATGGATGAGGATAACTAAGGCCATTGCTTGTCTTACCTTACCTTGCTAAAGGCAGGAGAAATAGTTGTATATAAAAGATATAAAATATTGTACTAAGTATATTTTACACTTCTGGTGGATTTTTGGCATTGATTGATATCACTTATGTAAATTTGATTGTCATATATGTACTCTATGCCAGCATTATCTATTGCATGATTGATAAGCCCTGTTTTGAAGTGGTTTATTTGTATTTAATGCATCATGGTCTTCAAGGCAGATGAAAGTGGAAAATCAGAAATGTTATCGTTTTTACATCGAACTTCACATTTAGAATTAGAATTTTCATAATTTTGCACAAAATTTTTTTCAAGATGCTGTATTAAATCAAGTAGTATTTGACATAATTATTATAATTGCAATGTTGTATCTTAACAGTCAGTGTGATTGATGTGGACATTCAGTATTTTAGGCACTTATCTTTCAGAACCTTTTTTGGTTAACGCAAATGTGGCACTCATAACTTCAGTTATCAGAAAGTTTATTTATTGAAAAAATTAATGCAACAAAGTATAGGGCTTTAATGTTGAAGATGTTTTATGATAAATTTTTACATAGAGTATATTCATCATATTTAAACATCAGTCTAGACATAGAAAGTGTAATGCCCTGAATAATCAGACCATCCAGTTATTTGGTCTATGTTCCTTGAAGTTAAAGCCTTTATCATGGAGAATAATTTCTATGTATGCATGGAGATAGCCTTTTGGAAGATTAACTGAGGTTATTGCTTGTAGATTGTTCTGTTTATTTCCTTTTTTCAATTTTTGTTGTCGGTTGACAGGTAATTCATATGGAAGTGTTGCAATAAAATCTCCTGTTTTTAAGGATCAGTTAATGTGTACCTGACATGTGGACATATGTGAAAGAATTGTCCTACAGTTTCATGTGTGGACCACACGTTGATGTATTACTTAGTTAATTCATACTTGTGCTAGATATTTGACAACCAAGTTCTGTAGGTTTTAGTATTCATATAAATATATTTGGATTAATCTGTGAGTTATCAATTTGTAAATCTAGTGATTATTTTGTCTTTATGTTTGAAGAGAATTGATAGTTGATATTGTAACTTGAAAGGCTATAAGGATGGAATTCAAAGGTCTTGAATGTATCTTAAGAAAACAAGGAGGGCTGTAAATAATGGTAGAAATTGATTGAAATTTAAAAGGACATGAATTTATTTGAGAAAACAAGGAAGAAAGTGAGGAGCCGTAAATAATGTTAAAAATTTGATAGATGAAGGTTTGGGGATAAATACAAGTTGGGTGTCCCTACCCTTTGCTAGCCTGTGGGGCTAGGGTTTGAAACCCCACTGCTGCAGAACTGATTTTTACAAAAGATTCATACATATTTGCACATGTATGAATGTGTAATATGTGTAACAGAGAACCCTTGCTGTTGACACTGCAGTTAATATGGAATATTTGGCCAGATGTGTTTATTACATAAATACTGAATATAAGATTCAGTGTGGAAACTCTGCCTTTGTCAGGTCTGCAGGGATTGGATTGTATGGTATAACAGAAAGTCCAAGGGAGAGACAAAGCATGAGTCTTTCAAATCATCAATATGGATTTTGTGCAAAGGCTATTGATATCCCTGTGTGACCCACCTTTGGTCCTCCTTTTTTTAGGGATTTTGGTGGATCTTTTGTTGTAGCCTTTGTCTTCTCTAAAGCACGTAATAGTGTGGTTTTCATACTTCCCTCGATTCTCTAATGCATAGTTTTCTGTAAAGTTATCACATTGCTGTAGTCCTGTTTTTCCTTGTTGTAAATGGCCTTTTTTCACCCTTCAACGCTATTCACTCTTATACCAATGATACCATTCTATACACTTCTGCTCACTTTCGCTGTCCTCTTTATTCTGATGCTTATTTTCTTTTTACTTGCACTGAATATATTTCCTGTCTTATCCCAGACCTGCCAGAATCACAGAAGGGGGAACCAGTAACCTTGTGGAGTTCAGAAATGCCAAAATGTAGAATCTGGCTGTAATACATCTTTTCAAATCTCATTCATTTGCTGCTAATGTATTCAATCTTGAAATATCTGTTTGCTTAGTTATATGAAATTACCCCAGGCCCCTTTTCATAAAGGCTCCTGGTGTTACCCAGGATCACTCTCCTGGGGGCCCATTAGCTCCAAAATTGAACTACACTCAGTGCCAGGAACAGGGTAGCCTGCTTTAAAGCAAAAAGTTTTTTTTGACAAGACAACACTCTTGTTTTTACATGACAGGGTTACTTGCAGGTTAACCTTGAGCAGGTGGAGATTGGATCCGGTACATGAGCTGTGTCAGTCAATATCTGTGATGCCTGTTCCTTCCAGTAACTCCCATTAAGGAAAAGGCCACAGCAAAAGGGTCTTCACTTATCCCTGTCCTTATATGCCTCCCTCCCATAGCTTTCCATCCATTCTTTCTCCGTTTTCCCCCTCAGTGCTCTTTTCTCCATGTCACAGGTGGTCTTCTTACACCAATCCCTTTAATCACACCGTTGTACACATTTCTCGTAAACTCCCCATTTTGCGTCCTATATACATGTCGAAACCGAAAGTATTACTTCACCCCACTATGCCACTCCAGAATGCATTTGAAACTCGTCCTTAGCTATTACAAGCCATATTTCTCTGTCAGCTGAAACTTTCATCTCAAGAGTCCCTTAGCCCCTTAAGTTTTCCTTTAATCAATAATTTTCAGATTAGTATATGAAACAGTCTTGTCTTATTATCCACAGTATCCTTGTCGCAGTTGGTTTTTACCGCATTACGGCCACAGAGTCTTGCATGTCGTACTGTCCAGTGTTCTTGTCGCAGTTGGTTTTCTCTGCATTACGGCCACAGGCATCTCTTTTGTACGTTAAATTTGTTGAGACAGAAAAAATTAGAATACAAGCAATCCGGAAGGAAATTTTATTCAGTGTGAAACTATGCTTTTTTAAGTAGAATAGTATAATTTACTTACTTTGAATGTATAATGAAGAAAATATATTTTCTCCCCAAATACATTACTTGATAAAGTAAAAGGGTTTCTTTCATATTTTTATATCAAGAAAATTAGTAGTTAAGAACTAATTATAATTATTTCAAAAGTAGGAAAATATAATTTTTATTATTGAAAAATCCATACTTAGAATTATTGAAGTAATAGCAATGCTAAAATTTTTGGCTGAAGAAAAGTAGTCAAATTGTTTGGGTTTTGCAGAGGGGATCACATTCATACGGATGGAGACCAACAATAACTTTCTCTGAAGAAGATTTGTAAGTTGACACGTACGGATTCATTTTCCCGAGTTGCTACTTGCTTGTCAGAAGGAATGAAGCATAGTGGATTACTATTGAAATTTATGCAAGAATTCCTTCACCATGAGTGAAGTAATATGCTCTTGGTTGTGTGTAAGTTACGTAGTACATCACAACAAGTTGAAACCTGTCTCAATATTTCTGGCTCATTACTAATTGACGTTGTAGGTTCTTAACAAGGAATATCCTGTGTACGAAGAATTATCAGAGATTAATATTACAACCAGTGTGAATAAACGCTGGGTGACAATTTCATTGCCTAAGGAACTAGATTATAGTAGGAAGTAGTTACGTATTAGTTTGCGGCGAACATCCGCCATGACAGCATAAACAGTACGTCATTCGCCCATTCCCATGATGCTTCATATTCAGGTAAGCAGTATAATAACTGTCTGGTTTTCTCTCGTAATTATGAGTTGAAATCATCACCTGAAATAAACAGTTCACATGTCATGTTGATGCTATATTTTCATTGTTTTATGAAAAATGGGAGTCCCTTTTTCATCACTTTTGTTTCGAACTTTTTTCAATATGACTAAAGCTCTATATATAATTACAGATTTTAGAGCATTATTTGGAAAAATAAGTAAAACAAACGAAAACAAAGTTACTATGGTTCTTTGGGCTAACAGTTGTTGCCGTTCAGTGTTTTGAGGACCATTGCCATCCCATAAGAAGTAAACATGTGATATAGATATTCAAAATGTTGTTTCCATATTGTTTACCACTGTTTTACATGGCATCAGGCGTCCCCTGGGTGACTACCAATCTTAAAATATCTGGTTGATACATGGCTTCCGTGTCCATTACTGTCGTATTGATTGTATTAGTGACTGGGTATTATGATCTTCATGTGTCCAGACCCATCAGCCTATTTATAATGTTTCATGTAGTCAATTGTGCCTTTAACGTTACACTTATAACTCCATAGGCTATGCTGATGATGCGTTTTGTTTGTTTCATTATTTCTTGGTTATTTTGAATTTTACTCCGCAAACCTTTTCTTAGTATCTATTTTCCATTAGATTTATGCTTTAGAAATAATTATAGTAGTAACGTGTTGAGGGAGAACCACTTCTGTACGGACACAAGCACAATCTTCCTTGGCCGTTTTAAAGCCAAATCCGTTTGTTTACATCCACAACGCGGTCAGGCTTTAATGGAGGTGCCAGTGTGATAGTTCACGGGTGTGATAGCTTCTGGCATAAAAACCATCTGTATTTCTTGGGAAAGCTATGATTAGCAAAGGTGTTGAGGACATGAATATGGTGGACGGCGCCTTGAACTGTCGTTGATACGAGTCTCTGTCAGTGGTTGTAAACACTGGAAAATAAAGGTTTTAACTAGTTACTCGCGACTCAGTTAAATGTATTTTGACTATTATATTTATAAGTTACTCATCTTAAACGTATTTTGTCAATCATTTATATGTTACTCATCCAGTACTAAGTACTGTTAATTTCTAGAAAATCAAATATTTGGATAGAAAAATTATTTTCTCTGTACCAGAGTTTGGTATGAGGCAACAACGACTATCTTCACTTATCTTACATATCTTAGCATAAACTGCATGTGAACTGCCGCAAAACCTGCCAAACTGTAGTTTGTAGGAAGTCTAGCAATTTAAAGGTCAACATTTACGTCAACGCAAATGTTGATGCTGAAGTGGACCTTTACGTAGGTTTTAAAGCCGTCTGTCCGTGGTTATCACTAAATTAATTCGTATGTAGAGAGGTTGTGCTTTGGGAAAACCCATTATTATGAATTAACTAACCGCCGTTCCCTGATGGTGCACATCATAATATAAATGAGGTTTTATTACGTTTCAGTTTACTTTAAAAACGTTTCCTAATTTCATGTTAATGGAGCACGCGTACACGTGTTTGAATGTAGTGCACACGACCATTTTACCACATTTTAAACAATTCAAAATAGATTAAGAGGATTGAAGGCGTGTTACGAAGGCTTGGCCGCGCAGGTCAGCAGCCAATGTGTATGCCAGCGGTCGCTCGCCACCCCTGACTCACCCATCCATCCTCTGCATACATCACTCTGCCCCATCTTCACCCATTCACTTAATAACACACACAGGTAAACCTCAGGTAAATAATGTCGAACCGCATGTAAACCAAGTGGACCATATGGGAATCTCACAGTGATTACGGCAAACATCTGAGCCTCGTCCCTTACATTATGTATAGACTATAGAATCACACGAACCTTTCAGTAAAGCACGGGAGAACAAAAGAACTATACATTGTGATAAAATGCCGGAAGTTTATTATTCTTCATGATATGTATCTGGTCAAAGTTTTCATATGAAATGTTCTACAGTATTTTTTTTTTTTCGATAAACGCATGATGATTTTGTTTGCAGCTACAACAGAGTTGGAGAGCTTTGAGAATTAAGGGACATAATAATACTCATTCAAGTAATGGTATGGTTCAGTCATGGAAATATCTGTAGGGGAGCCGAGACTTTTTCCGAACAGGAAGATTTCCTTGCATAAAATAAAACTGATTTGAGAGTAGGAAAGCATTTTCTCAGGAACATTACACTCTGCTGACGTTAACTTTAGCTGTTTATTTCTGTTTCAGTGAACGACCCTGCTACATAAAGCCTGTCTGTTCTTGCACCATTTCTTCTATCACCAAACTTCATTCATGTTCAAGGTTGTTGGATTTTTGTACCTTATTCAAGACATCAAGAAAATGTTAGTTCGATACGTCTGTGATATCAAGGTAACTTTTATGGTCTGTTATTAGAGTCTTATTTTTTTTGTACATTTAGTTTCGTTTGCAAATGATCTTTTTGACCGTCGAGAGTGGAATGACTGTTTCATATCAAAAATGAATCTCTGAAATACACTGAAGACGAAACATTCTACGTTGTAAACTTAAAATGGTACGAGAATAGGCGGGGTCGAGAGTGTGAAGGAGTCTGAATCCCGCCACTTACCGGCCGCCACCATCAGACATTGTTGTCTTTGTCGTTTTCTGGAGGCTCCTTCATCTTCGTCTGTCAATAGTCCGTCACTAACGTCGGCTGTTTAACAATTACGGAGACATTATCCCGAGCACTCAGCCACACGCCATTCCATAAGGTTACTCATTCCACCCCGCCAGTAGAAATAGCTGAGGGAGATACATAAGCGTTCTGATTGGTTACGAGACAGAGGAAGTGAGGGGGACGAGAGGGCTGGTGCATGGGGTAAGGAAGATATCTTGCCACTTCCTCCAGGCGGGCGACAAGGTTGTTAAATTGCAATTAAGGTTCTGGCTTGACCTGGTTGATTGATGCCCAGACTAATGACGCCTGAGGACATGATCATTACCGGCTATTGATATTCTTGAAGAACTAGCTCAAACAAACACGAAAGAATGGCCCAACCCATCCACATACACATGTATATACATACACGCCCACACACGCACATATACATACCTATACATTTCAACGTATACATACATATACATACACAGACATATACACATGTACATACTCATACTTGCCTTCATCCATTGCGTCGCCACCCCGCCACACATGAAATGGCACCCCCCTCCCCCTGCACGCGCGCGAGGTAGCTCTAGGAAAAGACATCAAAGGCCACATTCGTTCACACTCAGTCTCTAGCTGTCTTGTGTAATGCACTGAAGCCATATAAGGAAAGTACAACTTGCAAATCGCGTGTTAAGTTTAATGACAAGATTATCATGCAGTAATTTCTCTTGGTGTATCCATAACTGGCCACTACTCCTGCAGGTAATTCATAGTTGAAGGTCCTCAACCTAAACTGAAAATGACTCGGTACAAAGCATTCGAATTATTATTTTGTTAATATGAACATGCAAACGTTGCTATACGTGCTGAACCTCCTAAGCACGATGGTACGACGTACGACCTTTGAGCATAAGAACAAGAGTTCGACCATTTTATATGGTAGCTTAGACGTTTGACTTGACATCAAAGGCTATCTTAACAAACCTTAAATTATTATTGTTATTATTAACGTTATGGGAAAACGTTGAAAGATAATGAAATTTGGCAGAGATATTATAATATAAAGAGGAGTGGTTGCATAATTTTCCGGATATCTTTTAGCTGTGACCCACCTGTCTGTACGGGGCCTGGCTATGAGCATAGGCAGGCCCCGCCTACAGTACGTGGGCGTGGGAAAGCCTAGCCTACATTACGACGTGGGCGTGGGAAGGCCCCGCCCATACGCAGTATAATTAATGACCTCAGGAGACGTCCCTGCCAGGGTTGGTTTCATATGTCCACCACCATTATCCTGTACATCGTAAGATTACCGTAATTACATAAGTGTCATAATGTAATTTCTTTCATGAGTGTTCTGCAAGAGTTTGTCACTGGTGTATTGTATCAGGAATATATATATCATAATATTACTTTGTTTATTGTGAAATAAGCAAGAGTAATTGATATATGAGCAAGTGTATCAGGAATATATATATCATAATATTACTTTGTTTATTGTGAAATGAGCAAGAGTAATTGATGTATGAGCAAGTGTAATTCATATTTTGTTGTATAAGCAGCTGTCCTTTATATGTTAATTTTAGAACTGTGATAATATATATATATATATATATATATATATATATATATATATATATATATATATATATATATATATATATATATATATGTGTGTGTGTGTGTGTAGGTATGTATATTTGCGTGTGTGGACGAATGTATATACATGTGTATGGGGGGGTTGGGCCATTTCTTTCGTCTGTTTCCTTGCGCTACCTCGCAAACGCGGGAGACAGCAACAAAGTATAATAATAAAAAATATATATATATATATATATATATATATATATATATATATATATATATATATATATATATATATATTGATACATTAACAACTGGAAATTATTAGATTTTAAAGTTTCCCAAAAAAATTATTGCCTTGAAATGAGGCTTGTGTGTATGTTTAATATAATGTATTTATTTCCAGGGAGAAAATGTATGAGTTTATAAAGTGATATATAATGTCTTTATTTTGATATACGGAGGAAGGTTGGTATTATAATGAATGGTGTTTCACAGTTTCTTTATGGAAAGAGAAAAGAGGTTTTCCATAGTGTCACTATTCAGTTAACATACACTTGTCTCTATATGATTTGTACACAGGTTCTCAGGCTCGTGAAAAAGTGAAATAAGTTTTTATAATTTTGTTCAGGATGGGTTCTTAACATCAGAAAATAGCCATGTGTTCTGTCTCCTTCATATGTTAATCGTATTCCTACCCATCAAATAATACTTGAACATTTTCTAAAACAATGATTAATCCAACAGTTGTATGTCCATTATGGTGGCATTTGTGTTTTAATGGATACAAAAAAAGTCTTCCCTCCATTGTCGGCTTTTTTAGTTAACTTTTGGTAAGTAATTTGTGTTATGTTTAAGGATCTTGTTAACTTACTGAGCCTCTTAGTACCTCCTTTAGGTATGATAACCTTTGACCTGACCCTTAAGGGTCAGGTCATCATATCACCGTACGGTCGTGCAACTGGACGTAAGGATCAGTATTTCCATCTATAATGTTATCATTAATCCTTTCCTTCCTTACCACTTTCCAAGTGACTTATGGTGTAATGTGGTGCAGTACACGTGGAGGGAGTGTGGTACTATACAGTGTAGTATAGTGCATCATCTGGTGTGGAGGGAGTGTGGTACTATATATATATATACACAGAGGGCCTCGTCAGGAGGGAAGGTGTGAAACAGATACTTGAGAACATGACGTATGATGGACAGGAGCCACAGGCTTAATGAACCAGTCATGTTTACTCTAGTTTGATCTATACTTCAGATTCTACTTGACAACTCTCGTACTGGAACTGTAAATGATTTAGTAAGATGCTTCGTGAAGCTAATAATGAAGTTAGTCACTTCTTTAACGAAAGGATTATTTTACTTTGATTTATTAAGTTTTTGTTACAATGGTAGAGTGACCCACATTCATTGTTTTATACTGAATATAATTTCTGCTGCTTCACGCGGTGTTGTTATAAATAGTTATTGAATGTAAGCTTAGAAATGCAAGCGATTGATCACAGAATATTGGATAGAAATGAAATATTGTGAAGAAAATGACGAAACCCAGAAGTGGGGATCCCGTCAGCCATGTTCCCGGATCAGGTTACGTCACGAGTTTTTACGGAGAAATTCCCACAGAAGTTGATGTTTAGGTGGGCCAGAGTCCCAGGGCTGGGAGGGCCAGAGTCCCAGGGCTGGGAGGGCCAGAGTCCCAGGGCTGGGAGGGCTAGGGTCCCAGGGCTGGGAGGGCCAGAGTCCCAGGGCTGGGAGGGCTAGGGTCCCAGGGCTGGGAGGGCCAGAGTCCCAGGGCTGGGAGGGCTAGGGTCCCAGGGCTGGGAGGGTCGGAAGTGAAGCATTTGTTGGTGATTATGTGGGCCACCAACTCGACCACCACATGTTGACGTGTATATAATGAGTACTTTTCCTTGCTGTGTGTATGTTTACTTCACTTGAGGAAGAACTACCTCAAATATAGACCCACTCTTAACGTAGCCATAATTGATGAAGAAAAACAAATCTTTGTAAAAGAAATTGTAAACTTGGTTTGTCGTTTAGAAATTGTCGTCTTCGTTTGTCGTGTATATAATGAGTTTGGATGTGTTTACCAGGTGCTGCACCATACATGACGTAGAACCTCATGTACCACATTGACGATGTTCCCATATTGAACTGTGACGAATCCTGCCTTATGATGATGATCTTACAGAGCCATACTAACACTTGACCCTCACCTGGGGTAATAGGAATACCTTATATGAGACATTATATATAGGACTATATAGAGCCGTACCACAATGGACGGGACCTTTAAGTTAGTGAACCTTTAATTTCCATATATTTATTAATGTTCATTACAGTACATGTATTAGACAAGATCTCTTCACATTATGAAGAATGATATCTGACCTATGGTTCAGTAGGGAAGGTGTTATAACAGATCGGCAGGTGAGGATGAGTGATACAGAGATAAGGTCATCATGATAACATAGTGATGATATAGATAACCGTACTGAGTGGGACGAGAACTGCCGTAGTTAACTATAATCACTTAATATGGCCGTCAATGTTGTTACTCACATGAGCATGGTAACATGGAAGTCTTCACTTATAATGATGATGACTTCCTTAAAGTACAGCAGCTTTATTATGTTAGCTAAGATGCCACACGCATTTTATCGACCAACCCCAAGGGGTGGGTGAACAGCTGGGTTGACTGTGGACCGACTGCCGCATCCAGGATTGGAACCTACACGCTGGACCGTGACCGCCGGCCCGTGAATGCGTCATGGTCAGTATGGTTAACCGCCACACCACATCTACTGCCGTACATCTTCCTGGACTTGTTGGTTCCATGTAGGGAGGGGCGTGGGCGGCTCTGGGGGTGGTGTGTGCAGGCGTGGGTGGGTCTAGATGTGATGTGGGCGGTCGTGGGGTGGTGTAGGCGGCCCTGGGGGTGGCGTGGGTGACCGTGGGCGGGTGGGATGCACGTGGGTTTAGAGGCGTCACTCACTTGACGCACAAGAATTAATGAGCCGTGAAAAACAGATTGTCATTAGCCAAGCCTCACACTTACACGCTCACTTACCCTCTCTGTGTCAGTACTTGTCTTACCTACTGGTTATAGTGATCCACAACCATCACTACTGCTCTACCTACTGGTTATGTTGATCCACAACCATCACTACTGCTCTACCTACTGGTTATGTTGATCCACAACCATCATCACTGCTGCTCTACCTACTGGTTATGGTGATCCACAACCATCACTGCTGCTCTACCGCGTCCATTACATTAACACAGAGAATTGTTTTGGTAATATATATATTCCAACATTCTATAACATAACAACTTACAAGTATACCACAGGAACCTTTGACAGCACGTACCATCTAGATGGTTCTCGTGTTCTGCTTGTGGTTGTTATCTGTTAGCAACCATTTCCTTAACTGGTTCTACAAATGGAATGTTGCCTATCACTGTGAGGGGGACCTGGGGCAGCCACAGCAAGACCTAGTGAACATTGATGACCTGGTGAAAGACTGCAGGATTGGTTTTCACTTCTTAGCTAACAACTGTTGTGCTGGAAACAATCATTTTGTCTTCATCTGGTTGTTGTTTAGGTCAGGTATAGCGATAGATGGCTGTTTATTCCTGTTTCTTTTAAAAAATTGTAAAATGATAAAATTATCCTTACTAAACATTAATATTTACCCTTTTCTCTACAATATCAAGTTAGATGTTTCTCATGACAACATATGGGTAGGTGATGTTTCTCATGAGAACATATGGGTAGGTGATGCTTCTTATGACAACATATGGGTAGGTGATGTTTCTCATGAGAACATATGGGTAGGTGATGCTTCTTATGACAACATATGGGTAGGCAGAGTGGTTTGTCAGGCTCATGTGTTCACCTTCTTGCTTGGTCCTTGCCCTCGGATCGTGTGCATCAAGTTGTTTTGTTAAGTGTTGGCAGGTTTTCTTCCCACAACCTGCCTGGCCTCCTTCATACAGGTCTTGGGTAACAGTAGTTCTGGTAGTGTTGTCCAGATAACTTTCCCCACAACTTACAAGTTTTGTAAACACACTAGCAGCACTGGACCCAAGTTTACGTGTCGTCATACGATTGAGCAAGGTCTGGTGAGGTAGGTCATAATGATGATGTCTTTAAAGTTATGTACAACTTGTACACGAAGAAGATACACTAATGAACGAGCAAGTTGTGACAACACAGCTGGTCGCTAGATATACTGTTAGGTTCTCCAGTGGTCTGAAATGATGATAATGAAACGCTAATACTTCATGTTGGTAACTTTAGTGTTAACCATAACATGGTCTCTGTCACTAGAGAACATCATCTCCATCACTGGTATAAATATACAATATATACAGCTGCAATATATACACTGCGCCTAAGAAAAAAAACTAAGGAATACAACATGTTATAGAAATTCAATAGTATAATCTATTTTGATACACAATTCAGAAATAATGCAATAGAGAGGCCTAAGAATTCACATTTACCCTCAGAATGTGTATATATCATAGTGCAGATGACTCAATCACAAGTATAATGTGTAGCGCTCATACACGCCGCCTCATAATACAATTGTATAATGCAGGTTGTAAGTAATATGATACAGTATACTTGTGATGTATGACAGATGTAGGTTGTGGTGTAGACAGTCTAACTGGTAGACTTACCACTCGTGTTAAATTTGCCTCTATGATACTAGGGTTATAGTATATCACAACTCACGCTCCTCTTGGTTGTCACAACCACGTAAGAATTGTTAACATCCAAAAGATTTTCAGGTTGGGTCATTTTTGTCAGATTTAATAAGTTAACTGAATAATGATATCATGTTATCATGATGAGCAAAAACTTATCGTATATCCCGTTTTCATTGTAAGGTTGTTGAAACATTCTCACATTCGGTTATAACAGTCCGAGAGATTAATCCTTGGGAAGTTGTTATGTATTTTATCGTAACAACACCGATCCTACAAGTGTTGTTAATGTTAGTTCTGACTCGTTGTCCATCAGTTATGTACCGTGTGGGTACACCATCACTGCATGGTCAACAACACATGTATAGTGGCCATGCACAGTGATGTCCTGCAGTCTACAACACGTGGCGCCTACCATACAACTGTTGTAGGATGGTTCACTACGTACATTACGACACGTGATACCATACGACTGTTGTGGCATGGTTCACGACATGAACTATCTCCCATACTGGAGGTTTACACTCACTCCCAAATTTGAACTTACATTGAAAATGTGACTGTGGCCTGATGTAGATATTATCATTAGTGTGTGAACTGCACCACTACTGGGGAGAATGTCTCTCACTCACAACTTTGATAACTCATTAACGTCATCCTGAGTGAGGGACTCATGTGTCATGATATGATCATGAGTGAGGGACTCATGTGTCATGATATGATCATGAGTGAGGAAATGAACATTGGGGATGACAGTACGACCCCAGGGTAGGGTTATATTACATAATAATTAAGTATGTATCTCATACTAACAATGGAGGACGGCATTTGATTATGAGAATTTATGTTAATTGTTGAATAGAAAGAAAGATGTGATTAGCAGAAATGTTCATAATAAGTGAAATCTGATTAGTGAAGCAAATATTTACATCACTTACAAATGCAAGAGAGTTTTAGAAAAGAAATGATTTCATTATTAACTAAATGACGTAATAATTATCTTCATTAGTTTTAACTTGATAGTTTACTGAATATAAGGCACGTGAAGTGTGTTGTGGGAGACACTTACCAGGGTACTGTCTGCCTCACTGACCCAAACATTAAACATAACATATATATAAATTCTCAACAGTCAACACACATAGTTCCGTGCTGGTGTTTTACAAGTAATATTATTTACGTGACGTCTACATTCACCATACACTATGAATACTCTTCATTCATCCATCTTACCCATGAGTTTCACCAACTTCATAACATAGTTGTGAATTTCCCATTATCCTAGTGGACTGCTTAGCTCAGGCCCCACACAACCTGTTTATTATAAACGTGTTGCGATGCAGTTGTCCCTCACTGCCGTAGAATGTAGGGAAGAGTGGTATGTGTCATGAGGGCAAGTGTGTTCTCATATTGTCACTCATCATTACAGACATGAAGATGATGATTGTAATACATGTTACATGATAACCCCCCCCCCCCCATCCATCTCGAACAAGTCATATAAACAAACTTTTCATAGAAAACATTTTATTTTGTGTTTGTAATTACGAGAGTAAGCGGTGGTATGTATGTGTTACCATTACTAGGAGGAGGAGGAGGAGGTGTCCACACTGCTGTCTGGACCTGTGTCATGTTGGGTCGTGCAACTTGCAGAGTGGAACAGCCTTGTTGGGAAGGAAGATATACTGTTAAGGTCGTCTCTCACACTTTACTACAGGCAGGACAACCTTAGTGGCAAGGGAGTTCATCACATCCACTTGTTCTGGTTTTGTTTTTCTTGTATTTTTCCGCCGCCTTTTCTCGTGTGGGTCACGTGACTTATGCACTTTGGGTCAGGTCACAAGTTTCCTCCTTTCCTCCTCCACACTTCACTAATCGTTCCCACTGTACACCATGGGAGCCAATATCTGTGTTATCAGCTTGTCCAGGGAAGCATCAGGCACATTATCGTCTACTGAAGTACAACACATAATAAATACATTATCATTATACACCATAAGCAAAATATATTCATCTCCAAAAATAGCATTTGGCATAATTTTCATTTGTTAGTCTATAATGTATTGGTAGTCACAAGGCACATAGTTAGCCAGAGTGGGTTGCTTCACCCACCCAGGGTGGGTCTGCTACCTGCAGTTGCTGGGTGGCTGGGGAGAGCTGACCCAGTCTGGTGCAGGAGACGGTGAGTGGCCACGGCTAGTGAACCTCAGGTCAGGTCAGGTCACGGGCAAGTGCACTACCTGTGGCCGGGGTGGGTGGGCGTCTATCTGGAGGAGTAGTCGTGGTAGGTGGGTGGCTGGCGGTACAACTGGGAGTTGAGGTGTGGTGGTGTCGGGTAGGGTGGAGGGTATACTGGTGAGGTACGGGTGTAGGGTGAGGCCCGAGCCTTCATGGTGGTGGTGCTGCTGTAGGTGTAGGGACCGTACATCGGGACCGTAGGTGCACATGTCTGCAGCGTAAGGCTGGGTCAGGGAGGAACATTGACCTCCACTCCCACCACCCCCGCCCTCCAGACGGGGGTGGCTGTTGAGGGCGGGCGTCAGTGTGGGAGGCGACCCCTGCAGTAAACTGGTGGGCGTGGTCATACTCGAGCCGCCCATCATCCGTGACACCAGACCAGCCTCAACCTCGCAGTCATCTGTGGGACAGAGGTCAAGTGGGGTCAACGTGGGTCGGTACACACACACACACACATAGTGCGACACAGGATAATGAGTGACCTCACGTTTCGTGCCTTCATGAGAGAGGACCACTCTACACTGTAGTACATGAGAGAGGACCACTCTACACTGTAGTACATGAGAGAGGACCACTCTACACTGTAGTACATGAGAGAGGACCACTCTACACTGTAGTACATGAGAGAGGACCACTCTACACTGTAGTACATGAGAGAGGACCACTCTACACTGTAGTACATGAGAGAGGACCACTCTACACTGTAGTACATGAGAGAGGACCACTCTACACTGTAGTACATGAGAGAGGACCACTCTACACTGTAGTACATGAGAGAGGACCACTCTACACTGTAGTACATGAGAGAGGACCACTCTACACTGTAGTACATGAGAGAGGACCACTCTACACTGTAGTACATGAGAGAGGACCACTCTACACTGTAGTACATGAGAGAGGACCACTCTACACTGTAGTACATGAGAGAGGACCACTCTACACTGTAGTACATGAGAGAGGACCACTCTACACTGTAGTACATGAGAGAGGACCACTCTACACTGTAGTACATGAGAGAGGACCACTCTACACTGTAGTACATGAGAGAGGACCACTCTACACTGTAGTACATGAGAGAGGACCACTCTACACTGTAGTACATGAGAGAGGACCACTCTACACTGTAGTACATGAGAGAGGACCACTCTACACTGTAGTACATGAGAGAGGACCACTCTACACTGTAGTACATGAGAGAGGACCACTCTACACTGTAGTACATGAGAGAGGACCACTCTACACTGTAGTACATGAGAGAGGACCACTCTACACTGTAGTACATGAGAGAGGACCACTCTACACTGTAGTACATGAGAGAGGACCACTCTACACTGTAGTACATGAGAGAGGACCACTCTACACTGTAGTACATGAGAGAGGACCACTCTACACTGTAGTACATGAGAGAGGACCACTCTACACTGTAGTACATGAACTACACTGACTGGATGTGACTGACGAGAGATTCATTAATGACATGATTCATATATTACAACACCACACTGAATGATATTGACCAAAGCTAGATACAATCATGCTCAACTCGAATTAAAGATAGTAATGATAAAGATAAGATACTAATGATAAACATAAGATAGTAATGATAAAGATAAGATAGTAATGATAAAGATAAGATAGTAATGATAAACATAAGATAGTAATGATAAAGATAAGATAGTAATGATAAAGATAAGATAGTAATGATAAAGATAAGATAGTAATGATAAAGATAAGATAGTAATGATAAAGATAAGATAGTAATGATAAAGATAAGATACTAATGATAAAGATAAGATAGTAATGATAAAGATAAGATAGTAATGATAAAGATAAGATAGTAATGATAAAGATAAGATAGTAATGATAAAGATAAGATAGTAATGATAAAGATAAGATAGTAATGATAAAGATAAGATAGTAATGATAAAGATAAGATAGTAATGATAAAGATAAGATAGTAATGATAAAGATAAGATACTAATGATAAAGATAAGATAGTAATGATAAAGATAAGATAGTAATGATAAAGATAAGATAGTAATGATAAAGATAAGATAGTAATGATAAGAAATATACTTGCAGCAGGAATTATCTTGACGTGCTGAGGGAGGACTGTTTGATATGCACCTGCATGAGATTACTCCGCTAGTGGAAGTCGCCTTTGGCGTGGCTGTATTACTGTGGTTACAGTCCTACCAGATGATTTCTCACTGCAAAGAGGTTTACGTTACCCTGCCACAGGAAGTACCACAACCGTAGTCTCCAGTAATCTTAGCAAAGAGCTCCTGGTAACACGAGATTCTCAGAAATGGGTTCAGAGTAAATAATGACACGTCAAGAATGCCACATATCTCTTCCTAATCTTCACTATGTTTCAGTAAAGGGCCGGCTTTCATGTGGACTTGGGTCACTGACTGGAAGTTCCAACGTAAGAAAGTGATGAATGGTGTGATGGGAGGCGACTCATCAACGATATGAGTAATATTTTGTTGTCTTCCTCATGACAGTAAAATGTTTGAAGGCAGGAAACCTGTACGTATATGTACTGGTGTCGTCTTGGTTGGAAGAGATCATGAGAGTTAGTTACTGTGTGATATAACGAGGATGAAGGAGCTACAGAAAAAAAGGAAGGTGAAGAAATCTATTGAAAGTTTGGAAGGAAGTTACGATAATTGTGAACCATTAATGTGACTGAAGAATTGTAGGATGATGATATGTAGACAACAGAGGAACTGTACTAAATCCTCTGCCCATATGTTAACAACGTCTTATTACAAAAACGCGCATGCTTATATTTTCTTACGTTTGAGGTACGGTATCTATAATGATGTGGTGGTGGAGGAAGACAATAGATGTGTGTGGTGTGGTGGATTAAGGTCAACATTAATTCTTGGAAGTTGTGTCAGAAATGATCGATAATGTTGGCGTCGGGAACTGCTGACACTCACTCATAGCCAGAAGTGCCACTCTTTACCCACAGGTGTGGAGGCAGCCATAATTAGCAATCTTGATTATCGTGAAAATGATGGTAGTCGGAGGTGAAGCCATTACGAGGGGAGTGGTTGTGGCGTTGGTAGCGGTGGGTAGATGGCTGGGGTGTTGGTGGCACTGTAAGCAGTGCCATCATTTGGTGGTGAGAGACGGCAGCGTCAGCCGGGTATGTCAAGTATGTCGCCACACACACACACACACACACACACACACACACACACACACAAGGGAACTTCTCCTGCACCACCCACCACCCAGAGACAAGTGCTCTTAGCAAGACATGCAACACACACTCGCCGGGCAGCCGTAACGTTAATCGTTCCACTACATCCGTTGTCTGACCATTAAGACCAGGTGGGCTAGCCCCTCTACCGCAGCCTCAGTACTATGCTCCACCAGTCACAATGTCCTGGTGCGCGGCAGATTTCACATGTCTCACCAGTACCATAGTGCACTACAAGTCACCATCTCTCAGTGAGTTGCAACCCTTCATCATCACCAGTCTATACATACATTAACAACTTCCATACACTCCCAGCAGTTTGATAGTAGGAAGATCTCTGCCACACTTTAGCATCCTGCATACAGACACGCAAGACCTCTGTGGCTCTCTCTCTCTCTCTCTCTCTCTCTCTCTCTCTCTCTCTCTCTCTCTCTCTCTCTCTCTCTCTCTCTCTCTCTCTCTCTCTCTCTCTCTCTCTCTCTCTCTCTCTCTCTCTCTCTCTCCACCTTCGTTGACTTCACCAGAGCTTTGGACACAGTCAGCTATAACATGAACACCAACAAAGCCATCAACTGAGAAATGGCTTTCCTTCGTTCTGAGGCTTCCTCAGTAAGCATCGTCTGGCTGTACGTATCTGGAAGGCCATAAGGGAATTGTATTTCATCAACAATTTATCAAGCCAACTTTGGAGTACTTCTTGCAGTCCTTGTAAACTGATGGAAACGTAAGTTGCAGTCCCTCACCTGCAGCGTGGCAGGAGAGCAGAGCATGGGACCCTTGTCTCCTCCTCCCGTATAATGATGACCTGATGGATGCCATTGTACCATCAGAAACAAAGAATTATTCATAATTTACTACATAATTTATTTTCCTTATTTTCTGTATTTTGTCTTCTACTTTCCTCTTTGATTTTTCGTTCGTTCTGTTTACGTTCCAAGTTTTGTGTCTGTATTTATTTTCCTGTCTCGTGTGTGTGTGTGTGTGTGTGTGTGTGTGTGAGCCATGGTGACGCTTCCTCCTCCACTGAGGGCGCCCTCCTCCTCCTCCTGTGTTCCCCCCCGTCCATTCATCTGGTGGGGCAGCGCCTCAGGTTGGCTGGGAATCTTTATTTCCCTTGCTGGCTCACAGGGTCCTGCCCCGGGCACGTAACCCTCCCCGTCCCACACCTGCAGTAATGACCCTTACTGTTACCCTGGGTAAGGCTGGGTATGTGGTGGTGGGTGAGGGCTGGATCCTTCACCAAGCTTTATGGTCGACATTACCGAGGTAAAGGGTTCAACCCACACCCAGAATGACAAACATTTTACTTAGTGGAGCAGCAACATTGACGGCGGGGCACGTGTCACCCAGCTTAACCAGCCCACCTAACATGCTAGTGCCACACCACAGATTTGCATACTGTTACTGCTCGATCTACAGGTATTTGAAGTTAAGACTTGCTTAAAGCCTCTACCTTCTCTTAACAAGAGGCTGTCGGTGTGAAGGTTGTGGCCCATTACGTAGCGGCTCCTCATCCTCCACTGACACACTAACTAACCATAAACATGAAGAACAGACCACATAAATAAATAATAGACGACATAAACCTGGGAATACTGAGGGAAAATGGTTGACAGGCGTGTGGCAACAGCGGCCGCCCGCCCACCTCGTGCACTTGGCACTAACCATCGTACAGGCTAATTAGCTTGAAATATGAATACAATTATGGCCGGGAACTTCCCAACGACCAATAAAGCAGATATATAACATGGTCGGCGTCGCACATCCCTGCTGCAGGTCACATGACGACTGGGGCACGACCTGCAGGTCACATGACGGCTGGGGCACGACCTGCAGGTCACATGACGGCTGGGGCATGACCTGCAGGTCACATGACAGTACTTGGGTGATGGGTTGAGGACATTACCTACACACATCGTTAACTGGTACCTTATAGTCCTGGTATAACTATGTGATGTGTTGTTCGTACACGATCTTACTTGTATTTTCAAACATTTTAATGTTATCAAATACCACATGGAAGTCCTGAGTGAATAATAACCCATCATGTAATGAGAAATCAGTTGTGTTCTGTGTTGCATGTGAAGTTTGTAATAAGATGTATATTGGCCTAACTGGTTCATCTTTAAAGGATGATAAATATTCAGTCAGGACAACCTCACAATCCAACGTAGTATTCAGACATACAGAAGATGATGATGCCCATCTAATGCTTTAATGGGAGTTAAAAATTGCTTGCCTTTGTGTGTGACAGGAAGGCTTATTGTTGGCTTAACAAGATCAGCTAACCGCGTCATAAACATGAATAAAGGGACGAAATGTGGCATATTAAACAACGCGGGATGACCTGACCTCCATTGCCAGGTAGAGGGACAGGTCACTTAATCGTTGTGGTCAACCATTACTTGTTGGTCAGATCATGTGTTGCTTCCTTGTTTCCTCATTTTGGGTCAAGTCTGGTTTTGTATAGATTTATCTTCCGTCTTTATCCTTCAAAATGGCTGGAAATATCCTGGAAACCTTGAAGTTTTGCTATGTATTTTTCCAGCGAGGTTCATCGTAGGGGGCTGGGTCATCACCGGTACGACGGTACACTACGGGCACGTCACTATGATCCACTACACAACAACCCACATGGTTACTGCACGTGTGGTACGCACGTCCCTCACCCCTCTCCCGTCAAGACCGGGGCCTTCCTGTACGACCGACGACCCCAGCTTCACCTCCCCAGCAAGACGAGCCGTCGCACCCCCCCCCCCCCCCCCTACAGCACCATCAAGACATAGTACATACTTGCCTTCCTCATTACCCTGATGAACTACCCGACCTATTAATTCTTCTATAACTGAGCCCCGCAGGCAGGCGACGTCTGGGGAGCGTAGGTAACGTGTACGGTGTTAGGGGTTGGGTGATATATGGGAAGGGGGGGTTGGGTGGGGTGGCAGGAATGACGTAGAGGGGTGAGCAGGGTAGAATGTGTGGGGTGTATGTGAGGCTCGTCACACGTGCCTGAGCGTGCCACAAGCACACCTACCTGACCCTCCTGTGTGTGGGTGGGAGGTGACGGCTCACTGTGGTCGTGTTGGTCACCAGAGTCTGTCTACCACAGACAGGTAGACGGCACTAGTGCCGGCCAGGGGTTACCCTCCAAACTGTCTTGTAACACTGGATATTGTGGTGGAGAAGATACAGGTTGTGGTGGAGTCCAGGGTGACAGATTGTGGTCGTTGTATGTAAACACTCTGGGGTGCCAGGTCTTGCCTCCTCTGTGGTTCCTCAGTGATCATTAACATTGTATTGTTTTTATGATTCAGAGATTTTCATGAAATCAAGTCTCTTCTCAAAGTCTTCCATCTCGCTGTGTACTCAAGTGTTTCTTGATATTCACCAAATATTATCATGTTTTACGTGGTTCACGGGCGTACAGGTATAACACTGGTACAGGTCTGACATTGTGGTAGTAGTTGGTGAAGACTGTGGTGGTCAGCCCAGCACTACGTTGTCTTCAGGTCAGTGGTGTTCAGACTGCCAGAGGCGGCCAGCTTTCCTGAAGTGTTATGGATCATAGACTGACTCAAGTTGTTCACAACAGTCGACCTTCCTGACTTATTATCATGAACACATCAGGTAGGATCCGAGGCTGCCACAACCTGGCCTAGTAATGGCGCCATCTTCATGCTGATACCAAACTTGAATTTTATCATAACCAGTTTTCCCTGAACAACAACAACAACTTGTGCCACAATTAATGTTTATTTATCATTATCTCAGGATCATTTCCTGACACAGTAAACATGTTATTCGACCACGACCATTGTAAAGGCTCCTCTAGCCCACCACGGACGCGCTACTTACATTAAATGGGAAATGTGGACTACTTTGCAGTGAAAAGTTCTTAGAAAAGACTGTACAACCTCACCAGTGACCTTCCACTTGTGGTGTCATCTTGATCCGGCGGAGTATATATATATATATATATATATATATATATATATATATATATATATATATATATATATATATCAATAATGGAATCAGTGTAAATGCAGGTGGTTCATGTGTTTCATGGTGGGGCAATATAGCAACGGTAGTGGGTCTGGTGTGACAGAGCCACAGTAAAGAGGTTTGGACGCGTCAGGAACGTGTGTGAATCATGTTTGTGGCAGTACAGCCAATGTTTGACAGTACGGCTTCTGGGTCTGGCTGCTCTGGCAACACTGGCTGTCTGGGCCGCTGATCAACGGTGGACATAACTCTTGCTCCCCGCTACATACGCACCATTAGAAATAAATTGGTTCAAATGCTTGATTTGACATTTAATATTTCCTCTCCAATTTATTAAGTGGTTCCTTGTGTCACTTTGGTGTGCGTGTGGCCCGCTCGCCCGCCTCTCATATTCAAC
This sequence comes from Panulirus ornatus, assembly GCF_036320965.1. Taxonomy (NCBI): domain Eukaryota; kingdom Metazoa; phylum Arthropoda; class Malacostraca; order Decapoda; family Palinuridae; genus Panulirus; species Panulirus ornatus. The sequence continues at coordinate 38,549,033 of NC_092228.1, read as the reverse complement.
CAAGTTGTATTCGTCAAAAGGTTTGAATTAAGTTATTTTCAGTGAGCATTTCACCTTTAGACACGGTCTTTTCCGGCTGAGATCTTTGAAATTATTTGTACCAGTGTGAGTCATGATTGTGGCCTTGTTTATACATAGCGGGGTCGCAGGGTAATATATAAGCTATGTAGTTAGTGTTGTAAGTGTCACTTATAATGGTACAAGAGGGATGGAACACACAAGATAGTTCCCAAATACTTAGGTTTTTATGTGTTGGCAAGAATTTTTATCTGACATTATGTACAGTTGTTGGTTTTAGAAGTGTTGGCGGTAGGTTCAGTCCAAGTCAGTCATGGCTGACGGTCCGGCTGACTGATGATGTACCTTCCCTCACTCCGGTGGTCCAGACAACACAACATGGTTAGTAATGTGACTGAGTCAAACATTCATTATATCATGCCAGCTGGTTCCTGCTGATCCATATGTTCTTAGTGATCTTCACAAAGCTTTACATTGATATAAAGACGCGTCATGTATATGGTCAACAAGAATATTTACAAACATTTAATGTTAAACGTTCTTACTTACATTTGTTTACTCAGATATGAAGCCGTTAAGCTTCGTTAGTTTTTATATTTAACGGGACAACACTAACTGTATTAAAACATTAAAATGTTTGAGGAATGAATTTAGAATTGGGAGGTTAGCGTTCATCTTTCTTGACTACCACGGGACTGAACCGTTCAGCTGGGCGCAGTTCTCCAGCTGTGGTGACCGTATAGCGGAGGTTATTAGGACGTGACGCAATCTTGCCTTTCTTCTTGTACAGAATTTTCTCAACTCACACTTTCTCTCCTCCTCGTGGAGGCTTGTCTTGAGGCAGCCCATCTCTAGGAAGACGACCGCTCTTATCCCTTCAACTATTCCCCCATTGTTCTCATTTCTATTTTCTCCTAACTCTTTGGAACCTTCCTTTATCCTCACAGAGGGAGAGAGAGTAAAATGAGTGGAAATGGAGAGTAAAGTGAGAGGGGAAGGCATAGTAAAATGAGAGGGAAAGGAGAGTTGGGTTCCTCATGAGTTCTATAAGGAACAGATCCTAGTACATGTGGTTTATTATATATATATGTATAACATCGAGCAACCTTTCCTGCCATCAAGACTCACCGAGACACTATCTGTTCCACACCATTAATGACACAATACTTTGACTCACCGTTAAGAGAAAAAAGGTCATAAAACTTGGTTTAGTTTGCGAGTTGTGTCACACATTGTGTACTGTCACACAATGCGTAGTTTCACACAGTGTGTAGGGTCACACAGTGTGTAGGGTCACACTGTGTAGTGTCACACAATGTGTATTGTCACACTGTGTAGGGTCACACAGTGTGTAGTGTCACACTGTGTAGGGTCACACAGTGTGTAGTGTCAAGATTGTGTATACAACATTAGAGAAATCATTATGAGCAATAGTTGTTTTCTTATGACGATAATGTGAAGCCATCTACGTAGTTCATGCATATGTGGACGGTCTGTCTGTCTGTCACAAACATTTTCATAAGGTTACCAGCAGCCCAAGTGTTCCTCCTCCTCAATAAAGAAAACAATTTGTCACTCCAATTTGTTTTGAGTGTGAGTTGTTGAGGTCTAAGTGTGAGGTGGGGGGAGGGGGTCTCATTAAACCTTCATGTTGTCTATGACATTACTAGATGTATCTTCCAACATGGTAACGTACTTGGTAACAATCAGACTGATGAGCTGTTTGTAACTGGAGTTTGTAACGTAATAACGCAGAGAATTATTTGCATAATTCTTGTTGAACCTTTACAGTGAGAGCAGAGATTCGTAAGTAAATATTTGAGGATAATTAGGATTGGCAACTAATACTCCAATGAGCCACCAATACCCGGCACACCACGTGTTCTCGCGCGTCCGAATGTGTTGCCTTACCCTTGGCATTGTCCTGTGCTCTTCATTTGAATGTTGGTATAGTGATATCTGTACGGATACGAATGGTTGTGTTGTGGTGCAGGCCTGAGAATGATATCACTGCATATAACGAGGAGCCGTGTGTGTGTGTGTGTGTGTGTGTGTGGTGATAACCTGTGTATGGTAAGAGGCGTGAGGTAGGAGGAGGATGGGAAGCATGGTGCGGGTGGCAATAATTTGTGTCACGTGCCAACTGCCAGTGTCGTCCTGATGTGAGGCTCTTCCCTACCTCCTCCACTCCTCATCTTCACACCTACAACACCAGCCAGTCAGCCACTCATTGTTTGTGACTATTGTACTGGTTGTTGTATATACCATGTGAGACCGAGAGGAGCATACAAGCCAAGATCAGCCACTGCCACGAGGTAGCGCACTTCTGGCCTATCATGTTATTATAAGTGAAGACATCAGTAATTAGACTGCACCTGTGAGACGTATAACGGGGAGAGTTGAGCGGAGGAAAAGGTGGAAATATATTGAGAGGGAAAAATGGATGACACATGAACAGGTTCACTTTCCAACAAAATATATGCAAGATATCACTGTTATCCCATGATGTACAGTATGTTGTAACCTCTCATGATGTACAGTATGTTGTAACCTCTCATGATGTACAGTATGTTGTAACCTCTCATGATGTACAGTATGTTGTAACCTCTCATGATGTACAGTATGTTGTAACCTCTCATGATGTACAGTATGTTGTAACCTCTCATGATGTACAGTATGTTGTAAACTCATTATGTACAGTATGTTGTAACCTCTCATGATGTACAGTATGTTGTAACCTCTCATGATGTACAGTATGTTGTAACCTCTCATGATGTACAGTATGTTGTAAACTCATTATGTACAGTATGTTGTAACCTCTCATGATGTACAGTATGTTGTAACCTCTCATGATGTACAGTATGTTGTAACCTCTCATGATGTACAGTATGTTGTAACCTCTCATGATGTACAGTATGTTGTAACCTCTCATGATGTACAGTATGTTGTAAACTCATTATGTACAGTATGTTGTAACCTCTCATGATGTACAGTATGTTGTAACCTCTCATGATGTACAGTATGTTGTAACCTCTCATGATGTACAGTATATTGTAACCTCTCATGATGTACAGTATGTTGTAACCTCTCATGATGTACAGTATGTTGTAACCTCTCATGATGTACAGTATGTTGTAACCTCTCATGATGTACAGTATGATGTAACCTCTCATGATGTACAGTATGTTGTAAACTCACATGATGCACAGTATGTTGTATACTCTCATGATGTACAGTATGTTGTAACCTCTCATGATGTGCAGTATGTTGTAACCTCTCATGATGTACAGTATGTTGTATACTCTCATGATGTACAGTATGTTGTATATTCTCATGATGTACAGTATGTTGTAAATTCATGATGTACAGTATGTTGTAACCTCTCATGATGTACAGTATGTTGTAACCTCATGATGTACAGTATGTTGTATACTCTCATGATGTACAGTATGTTGTAAACTCATGATGTGCAGTATGTTGTAACCTCTCATGATGTACAGAATGTTGTAAACTCTCATGATGTACAGTATGTTGTAAACTCTCATGATGTACAGTATGTTGTAAACTCATGATGTACAGTATGTTGTAAACTCATGATGTACAGTATGTTGTAACCTCTCATGATGTACAGGATGTTGTAAACTCATGATGTACAGTATGTTGTAAACTCTCATGATGTACAGTATGCTGTAAACTCATGATGTACAGTATGTTGTAAACTCATGATGTACAGTATGTTGTAAACTCTCATGATGTACAGTATGTTGTAAACTCTCATGATGTACAGTATGTTGTAAACTCATGATGTACAGTATGTTGTAAACTCATGATCTACAGTATGTTTTAAACTCTCATGATGTACAGTATGTTGTAAACTCATGATGTACAGTATGTTGTAAACTCTCATGATGTACAGTATGTTGTAAACTCTCATGATGTACAGGATGTAAACTCATGATGTACAGTATGTTGTAAACTCTCATGATGTACAGTATGCTGTAAACTCATGATGTACAGTATGTTGTAAACTCATGATCTACAGTATGTTGTAAACTCTCATGATGTACAGGATGTTGTAAACCCATGATGTACAGTATGTTGTAAACTCTCATGATGTACAGTATGTTGTAAACTCATGATGTACAGTATGTTGTAAACTCATGATGTACAGTATGTTGTAAACTCTCATGATGTACAGGATGTTGTAAACTCATGATGTACAGTATGTTGTAAACTCTCATGATGTACAGGATGTTGTAAACTCTCATGATGTACAGTATGTTGTAAACTCTCATGATGTACAGTATGTTGTAAACTCTGCCAGTATACCCGTAAGAGCAACCATGATATCATGCCCGAGAATTGTACCGTTGTGCTCAAGGATCGTACCTACGGGCTCAAGGATCGTACCTACGGGCTCAAGGATCGTACCTACGGGCTCAAGGACCGTACCTGCGGGCTAAAGGATCGTACCTGCGGGCTCAAGGATCGTAGTTACGAGCTCAAGGATCGTACCTACGGGCTCAAGGATCGTACCTACGGGCTCAAGGATCGTAGTTACGGGCTCAAGGATCGTACCTTCGTATGAAAGCAGTACTTTTGTAATGATGTTAAGAGATTTTACAGGAAGATATGAAATGTACGTTTGTGTGTGTTGAAGTGTACAAGCGAGCATCACCTGTGTGTGTGTGTGTGTGTGTGTGTGTGTGTGTGTGTATCCCTCATCATATATCCTCTCCACCTTCCCGTTTTCTTCCTAGTAATTATTATCACAAAAGTCGTAACGTTGATACACAGTGTAATGTTAGGCGAGTGTACTGTATTGTGATGATACACAGTGTAATGTTAGGCGAGTGTACTGTATTGTGATGATACACAGTGTAATGTTAGGCAAGTGTACTGTATTGTGATGATACACAGTGTAATGTTAGGCAAGTGTACTGTATTGTGATGATACACAGTGTAATGTTAGGCGAGTGTACTGTATTGTGATGATACACAGTGTAATGTTAGGCAAGTGTACTGTATTGTGATGATACACAGTGTAATGTTAGGCGAGTGTACTGTATTGTGATGATACACAGTGTAATGTTAGGCGAGTGTACTGTATTGTGATGATACACAGTGTAATGTTAGGCGAGTGTGTGGTGGGGTGGTGTGGCCAACGTGTTGACCATCATGACCGAGTGTGTGGTGGGGTGGTGTGGCCTACGTGTTGACCATCATGACCGAGTGTGTGGTGGGGTGGTGTGGCCAACGTGTTGACCATCATGACCGAGTGTGTGGTGGGGTGGTGTGGCCAACGTGTTGACCATCATGACCGAGTGTGTGGTGGGGTGGTGTGGCCAACGTGTTGACCATCATGACCGAGTGTGTGGTGGGGTGGTGTGGCCAACGTGTTGACCATCATGACCGAGTGTGTGGTGGGGTGGTGTGGCCAACGTGTTGACCATCATGACCGAGTGTATGTATGGTGGTGTGGCCAACGTGTTGACCATCATGACCGAGTGTGTGGTGGGGTGGTGTGGCCAACGTGTTGACCATCATGGGACGAGGTGTATATCATGGTCTTGCCATCATCGAAGCCTCGTACTGTCTTAATGGTCGTATTCGTGAGATCAGGAGTATAAATGGAGGACCAGTGTATGTATTACTGCCACACAAACACAAAGACTTACTTGTAAGAAGCCATGTACAAATTATATTCTTTGTGGCTACTGTACCAACAGCAGTGTGTGTAGTGGAGAGTGCTGGGGTAAAGTGTGTTACTAGCAACAGTGTAGTGGTGAGTGCTGGGGTAAAGTGTGTTACTAGCAACAGTGTAGTGGTGAGTGCTGGGGTAAAGTGTGTTACTAACAGCAGTGTGTGTAGTGGTGAGTGCTGGGGTAAAGTGTGTTACTAGCAGCAGTGTAGTGGTGAGTGCTGGGGTAAAGTGTGTTACTAGCAGCAGTGTGTGTAGTGGTGAGTGCTGGGGTAAAGTGTGTTACTAGCACCAGTGTAGTGGTGAGTGCTGGGGTAAAGTGTGTTACTAGCAGCAGTGTAGTGGTGAGTGCTGGGGTAAAGTGTGTTACTAGCAGCAGTGTAGTGGTGAGTGCTGGGGTAAAGTGTGTTACTAGCAGCAGCAGTGTAGCAGGGGGAGGGAGGGGGGGCTGGAGTAAAGTGTAACTGGTAGGGTGCGTGTGGCAGCGTGGTAGGTTACTGTCTCAGCTCCTGACACCTTCCCCAGACACTAACTGCCCCCCCCCCTCCCCTCTGTGTGTGTGTGTGTGGGGGGGGTGTGTGTCTCGCTCTGTGTTGTCCCCCCCCCCCCCCCAGCTCACCAAATGCACCCACACGCTTTCCTGGCTCTGTTGATATAGGCTTTGTTCATGTAGGCTCTGTTGATGTGGACCTGTTGTTTCTGACCGTGTCGATGTTTTGATTTACACACACACACACACACACACACACACACACACATATATATATATATATATATATATATATATATATATATATATATATATATATATATATATATAGAGAGAGAGAGAGAGAGAGAGAGAGAGAGAGAGAGAGAGAGAGAGATGCAAATGTAAAGGGTTTCAGTGTGTCTTAAATGTATACAGTGGAGGGCCTTACAACACGAGTGGATGGCCTCCGGAGTTGTTGTTCTACGGTTGTGGATGGGATGTGAGGGACGGGGAGGGGATGTGAAGGAAGGAGTGACGTTTGTTTGTTTGTTGTGATAGTGAGGAGGGCGTCCCGTCGTGTATGTACTACCAGACAGTGTCCCCCTGCCAGTACTGGACCTTCTGTACTACCAGACAGTGTCCCCCTGTACTACCAGAAGACAGACATCATGGGTGTGAGTTATAAAGGTACACTTGTGGTGAGACTTTACCCACATGATGCTACGCCAGAAGGGGACTACCAAGATGAGGATGGGGAAGCAGGGACATCATGACGTGTGTGTTGCCAGTGTATTATACACCTTGACTACTACGGTACGACCCTCCCATGTGTGGCATGACCTTTGACCTGGCTATCATACCCTAAGGTCGTGCTAATGGTCTTATCGTCGTAGTCAAGGGTGGTAGAGTGGTGTGGTAGTTAGGGGTTCTACGGTGGTAGAGTGACGTGGTAGTTAAGGTGTGGTGTGGCAGTACTGTATTGGTCAGCGGGTCGTCGGTACATCAACATGATGTGTAGTGTTGGATTTTGGTCGAGTATGGTGTGAGGGAGGATGTTTGTGGAGACATCATCTCATGCTTGTCTCTGACTATATCCACAGGTCCTGTCCCTCATGCAACGTTAACCATCACACACAAGGTGGAGGTGAACGACCCACTCACAACTACCTACGATGGAGGGTTCCTCATTAAGCAAGGTTAGCGCGTAGTGCTCACTGCAGGTAAGCTTAGCATGAGGAGAGTGGTGTGACTCACATATCATCATGTGTTATGTGTGTGACATTATATGTATGGTTGTCCGTCACCCACGTGTGGACGACATACAGTACTTGCTAGCACTCCGTTATGTCTTGCATTATAAATATTGACCTTAAATTATCATGTCACAAATGTGAGCAAACCAGGCCTCCCCCTCTTTACGCTCGTTCAGACCCAACATGAAGTTTGGTGCCATTCTATATTGATAGTTCAAACATCGTCGTGATGTATTACTTCACAGTGATATTAGGTAATGGTCACATCTCCATTATGAACATTCACACAGACGTAGAGATGCGTCAAAACAACTGTCATCTCACAAGTCACTGGGAACGAGACAACTTTATACTACTTATGTTAGATTTTCCTCAGAGCAAACTGTGATGTTGATATAATTATTACCGCAACGCAGTGCGACGTGTCACTGTTGTGTACGTAGGTTTAATAATACGTGTATCCTCATGGATGACTCTCATACGTCATACCTTGGATCACCACATTGACCGTGTCTTGCTTATGATGATAATGATACTGGCTAGAGGAGAAGGGTGGGGTGCGGGGCGGGGGAAGGTGTGAGTGATGGATGGATGGGAGGCAGCCTCACCTCTCACTGTACGTACATACGTACGTGCACCTACCTACCTTCCTTCCTGACACGTAAACATTAGACAGGACCGACCTCCAGACCCACCCCTCCATCATGGCCGGTGTCGGATGTTCCATCCGTCTCCCGGGAATATACGTGCCAATTATACGATAAGCCTGTTTACACACGACACTCTCTACAAACATTAGCTTTGCATGAGGGTAAATCCACCCACCATGTGCAGGTAGGTATGGTGGAGATGACAGGATTTGGACAGTTGCAGCTTGGTTACCTGGGTGAGGCTTTGTAAACAGTCGTTAGTGTTATTCAGGATCGGCAGTGATGTCATATAAACATTTTCTTGCCATAAGATAAGTTTAGTAAAATCATATATGGAGGAAATCGAGTATGTGTACATTCGTTTTATTTTGATGAACAGATAACGCGCGACCAAGACGAGATCGCTTGAATAAGCCCCATAAAACGTGTCAGATATAGTTAGACCACGCAAGAATTCATTCCTCGGATACATTTATTGTGAGAGGATGTGCAAATAAGCCTTAACTACAAGACACCCACAAGACAATAAATATGAGAACGTACGATAGTTTGTGTAGGATCGTGCGTCCGGCAGCGGAGACAACAGCTTGAAGCTATAAATCTTGGGAGGACCGACGCTCGGGGTGTCGACCGTTACCACTCGTGCAATTGTTCACACACTTCACATTATACAGTTTTTCATAACATCTAACCAAATCAAATCAACGTTAGTTTGTGTCATTGAATATGATGGGAATCATGAAGTGTCTGGTAATATAGTGGAGTTGATGCACTGTCTTGTTATAAGGTTTGGATGATGATCACTAGTGGCCTGGAATGCTCGTTGTAGGGGACAACTGAATCTGCTTCTTGTAGCACTTGGGCAACATTTGTTATGTTGGGCTAATGTGAGAAGATTTAACCTAACCCAAGCAACCGGTACTTCACACGTCGTCTTATGCAAAATAGTTTAGTAAATTGTTTGTGTGGCACCTGGTGACCCGGCCTCCCCCGCGTCACATGACCTAAGGGCCAACTTGACCTATTCATCTTGGCGAAATGTTTATGCAATGAATAGTGTGTGTCACAGTCGTGATTAATGGCGGGGTCCTGGGGATGTGTTTATTGACGCGACGGGAGTCTAGTCCACCGCTCCCTGGGTGGTGTTGGGGATGGAGGTAATGGTGTTGGGGATGGAGGTAATGGTGTTGGGGATGGAGGTAATGGTGGTGGGGATGGAAGCAATGGTGTTGGGGATGGAGGTAATGGTGTTGGGGATGGAGGTAATGGTGTTGGGGATGATTGTGATCGTTGGTAATGGTAATGGCTTTCGAGGAGTCAACATGAGACTACAGGAATGGCAGTTGACGTGATGTTGGAGGAGGGACAGTTGACATGGTGTTGGAGGAGGGACAGTTGACATGGTGTTGGAGGAGGGACAGTTGACATGGTGTTGGAGGAGGGACAGTTGACATGGTGTTGGAGGAGGGACAGTTGACATGGTGTTGGAGGAGGGACAGTTGACATGGTGTTGGAGAAGGGACAGTTGACATGGTGTTGGAGGAGGGACAGTTGAAGTAGACATGAGAGTACAAGAGAGCAGAAGATGTAGTCATGAGAGCAGTTATAATGAAGGTATTATGGGGAGACAGTAGACTCATGTAGGGGAACACTTAGCTATGTATATTATGTTAAGAAGGCCCTTCTGATAGTGTGAGTGTGGTCAGGCACCAGCTGACCACCACACATCTCTCACTCAAACCATCTACAATATGAAGATAATGACGTCACTCCCGAACATCCTACATATAGCACATGAATCATAATGTACATATTTCCTTCTAGGAAATGACGTAGTAAGGCACCTCATGACCGTGAGTGCATCATATCTTACAGTACAACCCTCATCTGCTACTGTATCCTCCTGATCATGAGTGACTCACTCAGCAGTGTGAGGTAGGGAGCACCTCAGACATCTTACGTATAATGTAGATTACCCGCGTTAGTGAGGCTGTGTGGCAAGCAGGGGAGCACACAAAAACGTGAGAACCATGAGGTAAAGTGAGAATGACTGAGGCACTTGGTGTAGACAACACTGGTGGAGGAGGAGTAGTGAGGTAGTGACTGTATGACAGGGACGGTAATGTCCCACGTGGGTCAGTGGAGGAGGAGTAGTGAGGTAATGACTGTATGACAGGGACGGTAATGTCCCACGTGGGGTTTAGGACAGTTAGGGACGGGACGTGAGGCTTGGTAAGATGAACGCTGTACAGTTTGTCATCAACATTTTGACTGTAGAAAACGTGGAAATATGAGAAACAAGAAAATTAGAAGGAAAAACAGAATGTCGAAGAAGAATACTTGAGGAAGTTGGGAGAAGGAGAGTATAGACTCTGTGGTTGACATGACACGAGCGAGTGTTGTGTGTTGGATGATGAGGACATGATCGACGTACAGGATAACATGAGAAATATCAAGATGAAACAAGACGAACACTGTGCTACACAGAGACGGAGCAGGAGGAGGAGTGAGCCTGCAATTGTTAACATAGGAAGTAACGGTGTTTGATGATGTCCTGCAGGATGGTAAACATCCTATCCTCTGATAGGATAGGTCACCACCACACTACCCTTGTCACAGGATGAGAGACTATCCTCTAATAAGTCCTTAATCACTTGAGCATAAAGTTACGACCCTTGGGTATGATGGCTTAACCTTTCATCTGACCTTGAAGGTGTAGAGGAAGGTGATATAGGTCACTTGGTAGTAATGATAGGCTAGAGGGAGGTAAAACATTATCCTGAACACCACAGATGATAGGCATTAATGTTACAAGTGAGGCATCGTCTTGTGTGGCAGTGACCATACTATATACTGTACCTAACATTATAACCTTGTGTACTGCACACAAGATTATGATGATGATAACACTGAGGGAGGAGGTAGGTGGAGCACACACACTACACTGATGCCTGGTGTCGCTCTTGGTAAGGGAGAAGGTAGGGGGAAGGGAGTACAACGAGGCGTGGGGTCTCCACCCGTGCTACACAGGAAGAAGGAAGACTAAACGTAATGAAGGCAAACACGTCAAGGATGAAAACCAATATATATATATATATATATATATATATATATATATATATATATATATATATATATATATATATATATATATATATATATATATAAAGTTGAGGAAGGAAGGTAGATATGATGATATGTAGAATGACAAGTGAGGAAGAAAGACAGACAGACGAGGAGAGGCAGGAGGTCAGGGGAGGTTACGGGTCAGGCCAGGTTAGAGGGCCAGTGTGACGAGTGATGACAGACACAAGGTGTGCATCACGTCAAGATGTCAGCACCAGCCTTAGATGGTGTGGGAAATGTCTCCACAATAATTTGATCTTCATTTGTACAATCTTTATTTGTCTAACTAAACATAGACGAACTATTTGATGGCACGAGTGAGGACTGGGTGGTGGGTGACCACCAGTATACAACGTGCAGGAGGTACTACAATATATGGGTCTACGAGGGTGGCAGGTGGGCCCACAGTGGGAGCTTACGGACGCTGAAGGTACCCCTCCCGTCAGTGGGGGAGGGGAGGGGGGTGGGGGTAGGATACATAAGATACATCTGGCCAGGCAAGACAGACGTAACCCCTCACTCTGACCACAACCCTCACCAGGCAAGACAGACGTAACCCCTCACTCTGACCACAACCCTCACCAGGCAAGACAGACGTAACCCCTCACTCTAACCACAACCCGCACCACAACTCACAGGTTTCCCTTCCCTCTCATGTAACTCATCCTCCGTCCCCTTAGACGCTGTAATAACACACACACACACACACACACACACACACACACACACACCTCACTTGGACATCAGTTCAGGACAATATGTAAAGTTGTATTCCTCACAACCGCACAGTGTGCCCACCTGTCATCATCCTACGTTCATGTATTGTACCCACTGTACGTTCTAGAGTGGCCTCCACCCACCACTAGATACGTGTCCTTCACCCACACTCCCACTGGAACGCTTTCCCTATTTATATCAGTACAATAAACGTTTTAAAATTAAAGATGAAGAAAACCTTTCTTTCTGTCATCCTCACCTGGGATCCTGACAACTGGCAGGGTGGTTGTTGTGTGACGGCTGGGTGGTGGCGGCACTGACCAGTTCACACGTGTGCAGCTCCTGGGCACTGACCAGTTCACACGTGTGCAGCTCCTGGGCACTGACCAGTTCACACGTGTGGCAACCCTCGGTGGTTTACCCAGCTTTTTCAACTTTTTGTTGTTGTGGCGTCGCGAGCCACGCCAAACGTTTTCAGTTTTCTTTTCCCGATTATTACCATTGTGTGGAACATAGTGCCACCATAGTGGTGAGGAGATGGCTGGAACGTACTGATTAAAGGTGTAATCACCGTCCATTGTTGATGAGCACGTCCCAATAGACTACTGTTATGAAGGTAAGATATAAGTACGTACAGTGACTTCAGTGCGATTATACTTCCTTCACAACACTAGGACTAGGAATAAGGTGTTCTAGGCTGGGGGGGGGGGGGGTATGAAAGTCCGGTAAACCATTAAATAAGAGAAGCGTCTGTCTGGCCAGTCAGGTAGCAGCTGGCCCCAACCATCCACCAGTGTAAAACTCGTCTTTCCCAACTTACCACATCTTGTACCACACTAACACCTACCACATCTTGTACCACACTAACACCTACCACATCTTGTACCACACTAACACCTACCACATCTTGTACCACACTAACACCTACCACATCTTGTACCATACTAACACCTACCACATCTTGTACCATACTAACACCTACCACATCTTGTACCATACTAACACCTACCACATCTTGTACCATACTAACACCTACCACATCTTGTACCACACATATTTATAATTTTCTGACAATTTTTGTTCATGTAAATATGAAGAAACAGGATCCTTCGCAAAATATACATCTAACGTGAGAGAGAGAGAGAAAGCATTTCCGTGTTAGCTAATAACATTAAGGTTGTTGTTGTTGTTGTTGTTGTTGTTGTTGTGTAAGGAAGGGTAAGTAAGCAGTGCAACCTTTACATTACTGTCAGTAATTATAGCTATTAACGTGTAACTTGTATAAATAAACATTGTAAAAACAACTGGGAGATAAATGAGAGAAGGACTCTGATAAAAACAGTGACAATGAGTGAGTGATGCCAGTGAGTGGGAGGGTCAGCGCTGAGTGGATAATTCGCGTAGGCTACCACTCTCCGTTTTCTGTAAGTCATCCACCCACCAACATGTTTGTTGTGACACAGTCAAGTATATACCTAGTATACCTACATATATATATACCTATACCTACATACATATATACCTATACCTACATATATATTGATGTAACGAAATATGTGGCTCAGGATTAGATGGTGTTGCTCCTGTTTATGTAGGTTGAGGGGAGGGGTCACCACATGACAGCTGGGAGTGGGGGAGGGGTCACCACATGACAGCTGGGAGTGGGGGAGGGGTCACCACATGACAGCTGGGAGTGGGGGAGGGGTCACCACATGACAGCTGGGAGTGGGAGAGGGGACACCACATGACAGCTGGGAGTGGGAGAGGGGACACCACATGACAGCTGGGAGTGGGGGAGGGGTCACCACATGACAGCTGGGAGTGGGAGAGGGGACACCACATGACAGCTGGGAGTGGGAGAGGGGACACCACATGACAGCTGGGAGTGGGGGAGGGGTCACCACATGACAGCTGGGAGTGGGAGAGGGGACACCACATGACAGCTGGGAGTGGGAGAGGGGACACCACATGACAGCTGGGAGTGGGGGAGGGGTCACCACATGACAGCTGGGAGTGGGGGAGGGGTCACCACATGACAGCTGGGAGTGGGAGAGGGGACACCACATGACAGCTGGGAGTGGGGGAGGAGTCACCACATGACAGCTGGGAGTGGGAGAGGGGACACCACATGACAACTGGGAGTGGGAGAGGGGACACCACATGACAGCTGGGAGTGGGGGAGGGGACACCACATGACAGCTGGGAGTGGGGGAGGGGACACCACATGACAGCTGGGAGTGGGAGAGGGGACACCACATGACAGCTGGGAGTGGGGGAGGGGACACCACATGACAGCTGGGAGTGGGGGAGGGGACACCACATGACAGCTGGGAGTGGGGAGGGGACACCACATGACAGCTGGGAGTGGGGGAGGGGACACCACATGACAGCTGGGAGTGGGGGAGGGGACACCACATGACAGCTGGGAGTGGGAGAGGGGGACACCACATGACAGCTGGGAGTGGGGGAGGGGACACCACATGACAGCTGGGAGTGGGGAGGGGACACCACATGACAGCTGGGAGTGGGAGAGGGGACACCACATGACAGCTGGGAGTGGGGGAGGGGACACCACATGACAGCTGGGAGTGGGAGAGGGGACACCACATGACAGCTGGGAGTGGGGGAGGGGTCACCACATGACAGCTGGGAGTGGGAGAGGTCGTTCCTTAGATTGTTCCCGGCGCTACTTCGCTCACGTGCAAAACGGCGAACAAGTAAGAAAGAAAATGATGTAAAAACACCAGAACCCATAACCAGACCCTGGGAACCGAAACTTTGAGGTAAGGCTGAGAGAGAGAGAGAGAGAGAGAGAGAGAGAGAGAGAGAGAGAGAGAGAGAGAGAGAGAGAGAGAGAGAGAGAGAGAGAGAGAGAGAGAGAGAGAAGGTCTGAGGAAGTGGTCAGGTTGGTGACTTCATCAGTCGAGTGTGGGAGGTGGGGCTGAAGAGGTGGTCAGGGGTGGTCACTTCATCAGCAGACCAGAGGAAGGGGGGGGGTGGGGGGTCAGGGAAAAAAGGAGGGAAGAAACCAGTAATGTGATGCCCAGCATCAACACGTCCAGAAAGACAAATTGTGGGGGTGGGGGTAGCAGACAGCTGCTGGGACACACACACACACACACACACACACACATACGTGCTGGTCGTGCGGCCTGGTCGTACGACTAATACTACTGATAATAATGTTAATAATAATGATAATAATAATAATAATAATAATAATAATAATAATAATAATAATAATAATGATAATGATAATAATAATGATAATGATAATAATTAAAGATTCAATGCATTAACGATTGAATGCATTAACAGCAGGTAAAGGCCGAAATTTACCGAGAGAATTGGTAATATAAACATTATGGCCATGACGGAGAGGTGGTGGTATGGAAGGCTGAACGTACAGCACGTACACTGTGATGGTAGAGTGTAGATACTGTGATGGTAGAGTGTAGATATTGTGATGGTAGAGTGTAGATACTGTGATGGTAGAGTGTAGATACTGTGATGGTAGAGTGTAGATACTGTGATGGTAGAGTGTAGATACTGTGATGGTAGAGTGTAGATACTGTGATGGTAGAGTGTAGATACTGTGATGGTAGAGTGTAGATACTGTGATGGTAGAGTGTAGATATTGTGATGGTAGAGTGTAGATACTGTGATGGTAGAGTGTAGATACTGTGATGGTAGAGTGTAGATACTGTGATGGTAGAGTGTAGATACTGTGATGGTAGAGTGTAGATACTGTGATGGTAGAGTGTAGATATTGTGATGGTAGAGTGTAGATATTGTGATGGTAGAGTGTAGATATTGTGATGGTAGAGTGTAGATATTGTGATGGTAGAGTGTAGATACTGTGATGGTAGAGTGTAGATATTGTGATGGTAGAGTGTAGATATTGTGATGGTAGAGTGTAGATTATTACTGATGATGTTGACAGTTGTTGGGATGATATTATTCTAATAGCCGTCTGGTGGTGCCGAACTGCAACCTAGGAACGAGGGATCTCTGGTTGCAGGAGGTGATGGTGGCGTGAATGGTGTAGTTTCTTCCCTAAGTGTTGGATGAGGTGGATGTGATGGCTGGGAGGAGCAGTGTGTGTGTGTGTGTGTTGATAGGTTGTGTTAGATGGAGCGAACTGACCAACCTGGAGGAGGTTGGGGCCTGGTAGGGGATGGGACAGGGTTGTAAGTCATTGAGTTAATGAAAGAAATTTCCCCGCTCCCTATGGTTGACGCTTTGTTGTTGTTGTTGTTGTTGAGTGTGTGTGTGTGTGTGTGTGTGTGTGAAGGCGTCAGTGGTGTGTGTAAGCTGGGGAGGAACATGAGCTGCTCACCAGAGAAACTCATGTACACTTTACTAGTTAAGTCGGTCGCCGTGCTTGTGTGTGTGTGTGTGTGTGGTGGCAGCCTTTGTGTCAATAGAAACAACAGGCGTGGGCCTGAGTGTAACCTTCCGGTGGGAGGGGACCCCTGCTGGGACATTTGTCAGCCCGGGACACCCAAGGGTGGGACGGGAAGGACAGGAGAGGAAGATGTACGACGACAGGACAGAGAGGGAGAGGGGCAGGTGGAGTTATGGCTGGCGAACCTTGGGACAGTGATGGAACAGCTGGAGATAACTGAGAGAGAGAGAGAGAGAGAGAGAGAGAGAGAGAGAGAGAGAGAGAGAGAGAGAGAGAGAGAGAGAGAGAGAGAGAGAGATGAGTTTTCGCCATAATTTCTGCTGTTCCATGTAGCAGGTCATCATACCCAACTAATGGACCGTTGTGCTCAAGGATTACCCAAGCCTAAGGTAAGTGATTATGATAACCTGACTTACCCAAGTGTAAGGTAAGGTCAACATTGTAAGTAATGATTAAGTTACTATGAACCATAATGTATATCTATATGTTGTGGCTTGACGTGAGTGTTGGGCATGATAGTTGGCACATGTGACGGCCATCAAGACAGCATCATTAAGTAACGTAAGTCAATAATTTACTTTAAATAAATCTAAAGATTTTCCATTTTCGTCGTAAAAGTTACGAAATATTATAATTATATCTTGAGTTCAGCAGCCTTATAGCAGCTTCTACACACACACACACACACACACACACACACACACACACACACACACACACACACACACACAGAGTATAGACATTACACATGTATACTGCCTCCGTCAAGGTAACCTTCTCTCCTGCACAACACATAAACTATAACCCTTGACCACCACCATGGCACAACCGGCTGCTAAGCAACAAAGTTGTAAGCCTTGAGCAAGACCTTGCTTACCATGGTATGGCCTTTATACGAGTCTACAGGCTCAGATCAGAGGCCATGTCACCATACTAGTAACGCCTTGTTCAAGGGTTCTGTCGTCGTACTTAAGGGTCGTAATATGGCACTCAACGGACCTAGTGTCGTGCTCTGGGGTCGTGCTGTTGAGTCACTTGATGGTTGATACAATATTACTCATAAAACTGATAAAAGTTGAAGATATCATGACGCAAGAATCCCTCAGTGTGTTCTGGGCAGAGGGAGAGGGAAGCGTGCAGCGGGTTGGGTGTGTTTACAAGGTGGGTGCTGGAGCCTCTCCCTGCCTCACTGTTTACAATGGTCGTGATAAAGGCTATGTTGGCATGACAGAGGCCGTGTTGGGGTGGGTTGGGGGACGACCCCGACATACCTCCACCTGTAGTCAGTGCAGTAGGAAGGTCGGGAGCGACTCTTGGTGTAATACGGAGCAAAGCGAGGCGGACCAGATATGAGTGTTCACGGGAACTGTGTTGGTGTCATGATAAGTGCCAAGACCGCGTGAACAGCACCTTACTGCAGGAGCCTTATGATCCCGCAGGGTGACAGGTGGACCTGTGAGGAGTATATGGCCTCGGAGTAGGTGGAGCCAAGTGTACAATGGGTACAGTATCTGGGCATCTGGAAGAGGTGTTCACTACAGTGTTATGCTTGGCAAGTTATGATCATTGTCTTGGCTTGATGTTTACATCTCAGATACAGAAAGATATCCACGAGAGTTTCCTTCATTGTCATCAAGTTGCAGACTCTTCCTACCGGACCACATGTCAGTTTCAGCTTTTTATTTATATTAAATTGTATCTCGTAGAACGACATTTACTGGGAAACATGAAGCAGACGTGAGAAAGGAGAGTTCTCAAGTCATGGGGTGTCAGGGAGGGTCGTGTTTCCCATCTAAGGACAAACTTACCACAAGATCTCTTGTTGACGTGAGCGGGAAATATAACATTGTCTGCCTTCCTGCCCTACCTTACTACGACTGGGGCAGGATCTTACCTAACATTACGACCTTACCTTCCTGTGAGGACTGGGGCCTTACCTTACCTTCCTGTGAGGACTGGGGTAGGAGCTTACCTTTACTTTCCTTGATCGAGGCATGGTTCTGGTAGCCGAGGTAGGATGACATAACTGGTTGGTGCCGCTGCTGTTGCTGCTGCTGTTGCTGCTGTTGTTGTTGTTGCTGCTGCTGCCGCTGTACTCCTGCTGCCGCTGCTGCTGCTGCTGCTGCTGCTGCTGCTGCACGCTGCTGTAGCACAGTGCCCCCGCCGCCTCCCGCGCCAGGCTGCTGTAGTTGGTTCAGCACTTCCACCACGCTGTGAGGGAGGCAGGCACGGTGAGTCGGGATCAGTGTTGGATGATAACTGATCAGGTATTGTCCAACCCCTTCAACACCACCCGATGACCCTCGCCTACCATAGGTCAAAAGTCAGGTTATCATACCCAATGGTCGTACTTAATGGTTACATGGTCGTATGCTGGCAGTACTGGCGGAATACATTGACATCTTACGGGACCGGTAGAAACTATTGATGAATCCTACAGGATCAGCAGAATACATTAAGTAATCCTACAGGACCGGCAGAATACATTAAGTAATCCTGCAGGACCGGCAGAATACACTAAGTAATCCTAGAGTCCCTGTATAATACAATGAGTATAGTTAGTGTATTGTAGTGTAGTGTAGAGGCAGCCGTGGTTGGCGTGGTGAGATACAAGCAAGAGGAGTGTTACATAATAACAGTACAGCCAGGCAACACTCACCACTCGTCTGGGTCACAATCACGGAAGCCTTTAGCGAAGGGGTTGCTGGCGATCTTCAGCTGTGTTATCTGTGGGTCAGACAAGACGACGAGGTCAGTGTAGGTCACGACGGTACTACTACTGCTTTGTGTCACAGCTTGACCTGTGACATGACAGTCATCTGTAAGGTCAGTAAGACCCCCAGCTTGCACTTAATAGGGTCAACGACAATTCATCTTGAGTTATAAGTATTGTAGGAAAGTTTGCACATGAAATGAACTAAGGTGGATGGAAGTTGCTAGGGAAACGAGAGAGAGAGAGAGAGAGAGAGAGAGAGAGAGAGAGAGAGAGAGAGAGAGAGAGAGAGAGAGAGAGAGAGAGAGAGAGAGAGGTCTCCACACAAGACTACTACATACATACAGAACATGAAGAATGTAAGCAGGCAGCAGGCGGGCCGTCCTTCTTAACTACTGTTGCCAACCTTGTCTTGCCACATCACTTATCATATAATGAACATCTTGCCTACCATTATGACACACACACACACACACACACACACACACACACACTATTATGAAGCATTGAATTACCTGCCCCCTGCCTCCCCTCCCCCCCCCTACACAGTATTAACATATGTATAGTCTAGATGTACTTATGTCCCCCCCCCCCCCCCCCTCCCTCCCTTGTATTATGTAGAGTGTAGAAGTACATAACATGGTGGATGTTCCTTGATATGTGTCGTGAGACAGTGTTCAGTCCCTTACACCCCGGCTTCCCTGCCCCGCCCCTGCCCCCGGGAGGGAGCCACTAGCCGTGACCCGCCTTATCAGCCAGTATCAGCGGCAGTCACATGCGTCACGCGCCTTGACGCGCACGACAAATTGTTACGACGGTGTTACGCCCGCCCTCTTACCCGCCAGGGAAGGTGACGGCCAGTCATGTCATCATTAAGTGTCGGTCGGCGGATTTATTATAAACAAATTGTTGTAAATAGGAAGAGAGTAATTGTTCCCACACGTGCCACATGTATGATACTATGATATTTACACACACACACACACACACACACACACAGACCCAGTAGTGCGTGCGTGCGTGCGTGACTGACCCTATGGTTCTGGTAGGCGGTGACAGCAGTAAACTTGGTCTCTGGGAAGATGAAGGTGCTGAAGTTGTCAGTGTTGGAGACGTCCTCGGTTTTGGGGTTGACGTAGACCACGTGGAACCTGGGCTGGTAGCGATGCATCGAGTTGAGGATGATCTGCGGGCGAGGCGGGCTACGTCAGGTGGGTTGTGCCCTACCCAAGATACGGGCTACGTCAGGTGGGTTGTGCCCTACCCAAGATACCGTAACATGAACCAGTGATCACGAAGAAGAAGGTTAACAAGTGTATAAGGCGGGGTTCGTTGGCGACAGTGTTGATCATAATTTGATCATGAGTAATGTAAGGGTACCATGTAGGGCTCTCAGTCAGAAGGAAGATCATAACAAAATAGGACAAGTAACTTGTATATTGACATTGGAGGAGAACATAGTGTTAATGGTAAGAGGTGGATAACATAGTGTTAATGGTAAGAGGTGGATAACATAGTGTTAATGGTAAGAGGCGGATAACATAGTGTTAATGGTAAGAGGTGGATAACATAGTGTTAATGGTAAGAGGTGGATAACAAGATGATATTGAAGTTCATGCAAACGTCATAACCAAGAGTGTTAACACACACACACACACACACACACACACACACACACACACACACACACACACACACACACACACACATACGTCACTCAAGATATTGTCTTAAAAATGTGTTGACATAAACGCTTGACGCACTATTGCTCAAGGTGGAGTCAGGTAACACACACACACACACACACACACACACACACACACACACACACACACACACACACACACACAATATAAAGATGCCTGAGTATGATGAAATTATCTAATAGAAAATAAGCTTCAGGATTCAATGTAAGAGAAACTTGAAAATCTGCATCGTCCCTACCCGGTCGCCATGTACAATCTGTTGGCAAATATTACAGTGACATTCAAGTGTATGGATGAGGAAATATTGACAAAAGAAGCTAATCATATCCTACATAAGGTCAAAACTAGAGTCATCACACCTAAAGACACACAAAGAACTGGTAGATAATGTACAGAGGAGGGCGACAAAGATGGTACTGAAGTTAAAGTTGCTGAATTAAGGAAAAGACTAAAGGTTTATATTTGGTCACCTTGCAGGAGAGAAGAGTGAGAGGCGACCTGATCACCAGATGTAAATTTATAAATTAGACCGATGACGTGCACTGTAAACATTTCCTCAAGAGATGCGGGGACAGAGCAACCAGAGAACACAACATGAAACTTGTACAATAAAGATATAAAGAAGGACTTCGTATAGTAACAGATTGCTAGATGATTGAGGACATATGTAACGCCGACGACAGCATACTGAGTGTAACAGTGTGTATGTTACATGTTCAGTGAGCCACGTAGGAGTGTACACACCTCTGTAGGGAGTCGGGTCATGACGACAAACATACACAACGTACGTGGCCGTTGTCGTCCAATTGGTTGTTGGTCAACTTGAGCTTGTCGAAGGAGAGGACCTGCTTCATCCACTGACCGCCCTTAGCTGGGGAGTCTGGGTGTACGTGGATCCTGGGTGGTGAGTTGGGGTCTGCCTTCCCTGCCACGATCCAGGACGAGCTGTGGGAGGAGGTGATGGTGACGTGTGTAGATAGTGATGATGATGACTCATACAGACCAAGCTTGGGCGTGCAGACAGACCACTACAGGTACAGACTGGCATTTCTAAGACAGGGGTGACAGACCCACTGTTTACTAACACACACACACACGGGAGAACGAACGCCCTCTCATTCATACAAAGAAAGACATATAATTTTGAACATAGTGGAACGACTCACATACACACGAATATATCTAACACGTGTGATGTAATACACATGAAATGTGGTCTAAACTATTTGCCTCTAGGCATCCCGAGAATCGAACCCCAGTCATCAGTGTGATAGCCAGATAGCCAGCTAGCTCATCGTGGCCTGGGGGTTTGGTTACCTGGCTTCCACAGTGATGACCCGGGGTTCGATTCGCGGGGTGCCTAGTGGTAAATAGTTTACGGCAGATGAGTGCATTACAAGATGTATTAATACAACAGATATCAGTAGGTACACACACAGAGAGAGGCAGTGACAAACCTGTGAAAGGCGTATCTGTAGCGTTTGTCGTCCACAGGAACAAAATCCATCATAAGCATGTAGTCACTGCTGGCGTCCATACCAAGAAGCCTCACTTGGAACGTGGGAAACATCCGCCTGTTGACGTCACACATGATAACACATTACGACCACATGTTAGCATTGATGACGTCACACATGATAACACATTACGACCACATGTTAGGAATGATGACGTCACACATGATAATACATGACGACTACCTTACATGTTAGCAATGATACGGCACGAAATGTTACAGTAGTAGGGTCAGGAAGGTGGATGATTACAGATACGGTCAGGAGGATGGTCACTATTGTGGGTACGCCTAAACCTTAGCAGAATTTGCTGGTCATTATCCATGTGAGGACGCCACTATGATCCCTGGATGTGATGACCTGGCCATGTGAGGACAACAGTATGACCCCTGGATGTGATGACCTGGTCATGTGAGAAGGCCAGTATGACCCCTGGATGTGATGACCTGGTCATGTGAGAAGGCCAGTATGACCCCTGGATGTGATGACCTGGACATGTGAGGACGCCAGTATGACCCCTGGATGTGGTGACCTGGACATGTGAGGACGCCAATATGACCCCTGGATGTGATGACCTGGCCATGTGAGAAGGCCAGTATGACCCCTGGATGTGATGACCTGGTCATGTGAGAAGGCCAGTATGACCCCTGGATGTGATGACCTGGTCATGTGAGAAGGCCAGTATAACCCCTGGATATGATGACCTGGACATGTGAGAAGGCCAGTATGACCCCTGGATGTGATGACCTGGTCATGTGAGAAGGCCAGTATGACCCCTGGATGTGATGACCTGGTCATGTGAGAAGGCCAGTATGACCCCTGGATGTGATGACCTGGTCATGTGAGAAGGCCAGTATGACCCCTGGATGTGATGACCTGGTCATGTGAGAAGGCCAGTATGACCCCTGGATGTGATGACCTGGTCATGTGAGAAGGCCAGTATGACCCCTGGATGTGATGACCTGGTCATGTGAGAAGGCCAGTATGACCCCTGGATGTGATGACCTGGTCATGTGAGAAGGCCAGTATGACCCCTGGATGTGATGACCTGGTCATGTGAGAAGGCCAGTATGACCCCTGGATGTGATGACCTGGTCATGTGAGAAGGCCAGTATGACCCCTGGATGTGATGACCTGGTCATGTGAGAAGGCCAGTATGACCCCTGGATGTGATGACCTGGTCATGTGAGAAGGCCAGTATGACCCCTGGATGTGATGACCTGGTCATGTGAGAAGGCCAGTATGACCCCTGGATGTGATGACCTGGTCATGTGAGAAGGCCAGTATGACCCCTGGATGTGATGACCTGGTCATGTGAGAAGGCCAGTATGACCCCTGGATGTGATGACCTGGTCATGTGAGAAGGCCAGTATGACCCCTGGATGTGATGACCTGGTCATGTGAGAAGGCCAGTATGACCCCTGGATGTGATGACCTGGTCATGTGAGAAGGCCAGTATGACCCCTGGATGTGATGACCTGGTCATGTGAGAAGGCCAGTATGACCCCTGGATGTGATGACCTGGTCATGTGAGAAGGCCAGTATGACCCCTGGATGTGATGACCTGGTCATGTGAGAAGGCCAGTATGACCCCTGGATGTGATGACCTGGTCATGTGAGAAGGCCAGTATGACCCCTGGATGTGATGACCTGGTCATGTGAGAAGGCCAGTATGACCCCTGGATGTGATGACCTGGTCATGTGAGAAGGCCAGTATGACCCCTGGATGTGATGACCTGGTCATGTGAGAAGGCCAGTATGACCCCTGGATGTGATGACCTGGTCATGTGAGAAGGCCAGTATGACCCCTGGATGTGATGACCTGGTCATGTGAGAAGGCCAGTATGACCCCTGGATGTGATGACCTGGTCATGTGAGAAGGCCAGTATGACCCCTGGATGTGATGACCTGGTCATGTGAGAAGGCCAGTATGACCCCTGGATGTGATGACCTGGTCATGTGAGAAGGCCAGTATGACCCCTGGATGTGATGACCTGGTCATGTGAGAAGGCCAGTATGACCCCTGGATGTGATGACCTGGTCATGTGAGAAGGCCAGTATGACCCCTGGATGTGATGACCTGGTCATGTGAGAAGGCCAGTATGACCCCTGGATGTGATGACCTGGTCATGTGAGAAGGCCAGTATGACCCCTGGATGTGATGACCTGGTCATGTGAGAAGGCCAGTATGACCCCTGGATGTGATGACCTGGTCATGTGAGAAGGCCAGTATGACCCCTGGATGTGATGACCTGGTCATGTGAGAAGGCCAGTATGACCCCTGGATGTGATGACCTGGTCATGTGAGAAGGCCAGTATGACCCCTGGATGTGATGACCTGGTCATGTGAGAAGGCCAGTATGACCCCTGGATGTGATGACCTGGTCATGTGAGAAGGCCAGTATGACCCCTGGATGTGATGACCTGGTCATGTGAGAAGGCCAGTATGACCCCTGGATGTGATGACCTGGTCATGTGAGAAGGCCAGTATGACCCCTGGATGTGATGACCTGGTCATGTGAGAAGGCCAGTATGACCCCTGGATGTGATGACCTGGTCATGTGAGAAGGCCAGTATGACCCCTGGATGTGATGACCTGGTCATGTGAGAAGGCCAGTATGACCCCTGGATGTGATGACCTGGTCATGTGAGAAGGCCAGTATGACCCCTGGATGTGATGACCTGGTCATGTGAGAAGGCCAGTATGACCCCTGGATGTGATGACCTGGTCATGTGAGAAGGCCAGTATGACCCCTGGATGTGATGACCTGGTCATGTGAGAAGGCCAGTATGACCCCTGGATGTGATGACCTGGTCATGTGAGAAGGCCAGTATGACCCCTGGATGTGATGACCTGGTCATGTGAGAAGGCCAGTATGACCCCTGGATGTGATGACCTGGTCATGTGAGAAGGCCAGTATGACCCCTGGATGTGATGACCTGGTCATGTGAGAAGGCCAGTATGACCCCTGGATGTGATGACCTGGTCATGTGAGAAGGCCAGTATGACCCCTGGATGTGATGACCTGGTCATGTGAGAAGGCCAGTATGACCCCTGGATGTGATGACCTGGTCATGTGAGAAGGCCAGTATGACCCCTGGATGTGATGACCTGGTCATGTGAGAAGGCCAGTATGACCCCTGGATGTGATGACCTGGTCATGTGAGAAGGCCAGTATGACCCCTGGATGTGATGACCTGGTCATGTGAGAAGGCCAGTATGACCCCTGGATGTGATGACCTGGTCATGTGAGAAGGCCAGTATGACCCCTGGATGTGATGACCTGGTCATGTGAGAAGGCCAGTATGACCCCTGGATGTGATGACCTGGTCATGTGAGAAGGCCAGTATGACCCCTGGATGTGATGACCTGGTCATGTGAGAAGGCCAGTATGACCCCTGGATGTGATGACCTGGTCATGTGAGAAGGCCAGTATGACCCCTGGATGTGATGACCTGGTCATGTGAGAAGGCCAGTATGACCCCTGGATGTGATGACCTGGTCATGTGAGAAGGCCAGTATGACCCCTGGATGTGATGACCTGGTCATGTGAGAAGGCCAGTATGACCCCTGGATGTGATGACCTGGTCATGTGAGAAGGCCAGTATGACCCCTGGATGTGATGACCTGGTCATGTGAGAAGGCCAGTATGACCCCTGGATGTGATGACCTGGTCATGTGAGAAGGCCAGTATGACCCCTGGATGTGATGACCTGGTCATGTGAGAAGGCCAGTATGACCCCTGGATGTGATGACCTGGTCATGTGAGAAGGCCAGTATGACCCCTGGATGTGATGACCTGGTCATGTGAGAAGGCCAGTATGACCCCTGGATGTGATGACCTGGTCATGTGAGAAGGCCAGTATGACCCCTGGATGTGATGACCTGGTCATGTGAGAAGGCCAGTATGACCCCTGGATGTGATGACCTGGTCATGTGAGAAGGCCAGTATGACCCCTGGATGTGATGACCTGGTCATGTGAGAAGGCCAGTATGACCCCTGGATGTGATGACCTGGTCATGTGAGAAGGCCAGTATGACCCCTGGATGTGATGACCTGGTCATGTGAGAAGGCCAGTATGACCCCTGGATGTGATGACCTGGTCATGTGAGAAGGCCAGTATGACCCCTGGATGTGATGACCTGGTCATGTGAGAAGGCCAGTATGACCCCTGGATGTGATGACCTGGTCATGTGAGAAGGCCAGTATGACCCCTGGATGTGATGACCTGGTCATGTGAGAAGGCCAGTATGACCCCTGGATGTGATGACCTGGTCATGTGAGAAGGCCAGTATGACCCCTGGATGTGATGACCTGGTCATGTGAGAAGGCCAGTATGACCCCTGGATGTGATGACCTGGTCATGTGAGAAGGCCAGTATGACCCCTGGATGTGATGACCTGGTCATGTGAGAAGGCCAGTATGACCCCTGGATGTGATGACCTGGTCATGTGAGAAGGCCAGTATGACCCCTGGATGTGATGACCTGGTCATGTGAGAAGGCCAGTATGACCCCTGGATGTGATGACCTGGTCATGTGAGAAGGCCAGTATGACCCCTGGATGTGATGACCTGGTCATGTGAGAAGGCCAGTATGACCCCTGGATGTGATGACCTGGTCATGTGAGAAGGCCAGTATGACCCCTGGATGTGATGACCTGGTCATGTGAGAAGGCCAGTATGACCCCTGGATGTGATGACCTGGTCATGTGAGAAGGCCAGTATGACCCCTGGATGTGATGACCTGGTCATGTGAGAAGGCCAGTATGACCCCTGGATGTGATGACCTGGTCATGTGAGAAGGCCAGTATGACCCCTGGATGTGATGACCTGGTCATGTGAGAAGGCCAGTATGACCCCTGGATGTGATGACCTGGTCATGTGAGAAGGCCAGTATGACCCCTGGATGTGATGACCTGGTCATGTGAGAAGGCCAGTATGACCCCTGGATGTGATGACCTGGTCATGTGAGAAGGCCAGTATGACCCCTGGATGTGATGACCTGGTCATGTGAGAAGGCCAGTATGACCCCTGGATGTGATGACCTGGTCATGTGAGAAGGCCAGTATGACCCCTGGATGTGATGACCTGGTCATGTGAGAAGGCCAGTATGACCCCTGGATGTGATGACCTGGTCATGTGAGAAGGCCAGTATGACCCCTGGATGTGATGACCTGGTCATGTGAGAAGGCCAGTATGACCCCTGGATGTGATGACCTGGTCATGTGAGAAGGCCAGTATGACCCCTGGATGTGATGACCTGGTCATGTGAGAAGGCCAGTATGACCCCTGGATGTGATGACCTGGTCATGTGAGAAGGCCAGTATGACCCCTGGATGTGATGACCTGGTCATGTGAGAAGGCCAGTATGACCCCTGGATGTGATGACCTGGTCATGTGAGAAGGCCAGTATGACCCCTGGATGTGATGACCTGGTCATGTGAGAAGGCCAGTATGACCCCTGGATGTGATGACCTGGTCATGTGAGAAGGCCAGTATGACCCCTGGATGTGATGACCTGGTCATGTGAGAAGGCCAGTATGACCCCTGGATGTGATGACCTGGTCATGTGAGAAGGCCAGTATGACCCCTGGATGTGATGACCTGGTCATGTGAGAAGGCCAGTATGACCCCTGGATGTGATGACCTGGTCATGTGAGAAGGCCAGTATGACCCCTGGATGTGATGACCTGGTCATGTGAGAAGGCCAGTATGACCCCTGGATGTGATGACCTGGTCATGTGAGAAGGCCAGTATGACCCCTGGATGTGATGACCTGGTCATGTGAGAAGGCCAGTATGACCCCTGGATGTGATGACCTGGTCATGTGAGAAGGCCAGTATGACCCCTGGATGTGATGACCTGGTCATGTGAGAAGGCCAGTATGACCCCTGGATGTGATGACCTGGTCATGTGAGAAGGCCAGTATGACCCCTGGATGTGATGACCTGGTCATGTGAGAAGGCCAGTATGACCCCTGGATGTGATGACCTGGTCATGTGAGAAGGCCAGTATGACCCCTGGATGTGATGACCTGGTCATGTGAGAAGGCCAGTATGACCCCTGGATGTGATGACCTGGTCATGTGAGAAGGCCAGTATGACCCCTGGATGTGATGACCTGGTCATGTGAGAAGGCCAGTATGACCCCTGGATGTGATGACCTGGTCATGTGAGAAGGCCAGTATGACCCCTGGATGTGATGACCTGGTCATGTGAGAAGGCCAGTATGACCCCTGGATGTGATGACCTGGTCATGTGAGAAGGCCAGTATGACCCCTGGATGTGATGACCTGGTCATGTGAGAAGGCCAGTATGACCCCTGGATGTGATGACCTGGTCATGTGAGAAGGCCAGTATGACCCCTGGATGTGATGACCTGGTCATGTGAGAAGGCCAGTATGACCCCTGGATGTGATGACCTGGTCATGTGAGAAGGCCAGTATGACCCCTGGATGTGATGACCTGGTCATGTGAGAAGGCCAGTATGACCCCTGGATGTGATGACCTGGTCATGTGAGAAGGCCAGTATGACCCCTGGATGTGATGACCTGGTCATGTGAGAAGGCCAGTATGACCCCTGGATGTGATGACCTGGTCATGTGAGAAGGCCAGTATGACCCCTGGATGTGATGACCTGGTCATGTGAGAAGGCCAGTATGACCCCTGGATGTGATGACCTGGTCATGTGAGAAGGCCAGTATGACCCCTGGATGTGATGACCTGGTCATGTGAGAAGGCCAGTATGACCCCTGGATGTGATGACCTGGTCATGTGAGAAGGCCAGTATGACCCCTGGATGTGATGACCTGGTCATGTGAGAAGGCCAGTATGACCCCTGGATGTGATGACCTGGTCATGTGAGAAGGCCAGTATGACCCCTGGATGTGATGACCTGGTCATGTGAGAAGGCCAGTATGACCCCTGGATGTGATGACCTGGTCATGTGAGAAGGCCAGTATGACCCCTGGATGTGATGACCTGGTCATGTGAGAAGGCCAGTATGACCCCTGGATGTGATGACCTGGTCATGTGAGAAGGCCAGTATGACCCCTGGATGTGATGACCTGGTCATGTGAGAAGGCCAGTATGACCCCTGGATGTGATGACCTGGTCATGTGAGAAGGCCAGTATGACCCCTGGATGTGATGACCTGGTCATGTGAGAAGGCCAGTATGACCCCTGGATGTGATGACCTGGTCATGTGAGAAGGCCAGTATGACCCCTGGATGTGATGACCTGGTCATGTGAGAAGGCCAGTATGACCCCTGGATGTGATGACCTGGTCATGTGAGAAGGCCAGTATGACCCCTGGATGTGATGACCTGGTCATGTGAGAAGGCCAGTATGACCCCTGGATGTGATGACCTGGTCATGTGAGAAGGCCAGTATGACCCCTGGATGTGATGACCTGGTCATGTGAGAAGGCCAGTATGACCCCTGGATGTGATGACCTGGTCATGTGAGAAGGCCAGTATGACCCCTGGATGTGATGACCTGGTCATGTGAGAAGGCCAGTATGACCCCTGGATGTGATGACCTGGTCATGTGAGAAGGCCAGTATGACCCCTGGATGTGATGACCTGGTCATGTGAGAAGGCCAGTATGACCCCTGGATGTGATGACCTGGTCATGTGAGAAGGCCAGTATGACCCCTGGATGTGATGACCTGGTCATGTGAGAAGGCCAGTATGACCCCTGGATGTGATGACCTGGTCATGTGAGAAGGCCAGTATGACCCCTGGATGTGATGACCTGGTCATGTGAGAAGGCCAGTATGACCCCTGGATGTGATGACCTGGTCATGTGAGAAGGCCAGTATGACCCCTGGATGTGATGACCTGGTCATGTGAGAAGGCCAGTATGACCCCTGGATGTGATGACCTGGTCATGTGAGAAGGCCAGTATGACCCCTGGATGTGATGACCTGGTCATGTGAGAAGGCCAGTATGACCCCTGGATGTGATGACCTGGTCATGTGAGAAGGCCAGTATGACCCCTGGATGTGATGACCTGGTCATGTGAGAAGGCCAGTATGACCCCTGGATGTGATGACCTGGTCATGTGAGAAGGCCAGTATGACCCCTGGATGTGATGACCTGGTCATGTGAGAAGGCCAGTATGACCCCTGGATGTGATGACCTGGTCATGTGAGAAGGCCAGTATGACCCCTGGATGTGATGACCTGGTCATGTGAGAAGGCCAGTATGACCCCTGGATGTGATGACCTGGTCATGTGAGAAGGCCAGTATGACCCCTGGATGTGATGACCTGGTCATGTGAGAAGGCCAGTATGACCCCTGGATGTGATGACCTGGTCATGTGAGAAGGCCAGTATGACCCCTGGATGTGATGACCTGGTCATGTGAGAAGGCCAGTATGACCCCTGGATGTGATGACCTGGTCATGTGAGAAGGCCAGTATGACCCCTGGATGTGATGACCTGGTCATGTGAGAAGGCCAGTATGACCCCTGGATGTGATGACCTGGTCATGTGAGAAGGCCAGTATGACCCCTGGATGTGATGACCTGGTCATGTGAGAAGGCCAGTATGACCCCTGGATGTGATGACCTGGTCATGTGAGAAGGCCAGTATGACCCCTGGATGTGATGACCTGGTCATGTGAGAAGGCCAGTATGACCCCTGGATGTGATGACCTGGTCATGTGAGAAGGCCAGTATGACCCCTGGATGTGATGACCTGGTCATGTGAGAAGGCCAGTATGACCCCTGGATGTGATGACCTGGTCATGTGAGAAGGCCAGTATGACCCCTGGATGTGATGACCTGGTCATGTGAGAAGGCCAGTATGACCCCTGGATGTGATGACCTGGTCATGTGAGAAGGCCAGTATGACCCCTGGATGTGATGACCTGGTCATGTGAGAAGGCCAGTATGACCCCTGGATGTGATGACCTGGTCATGTGAGAAGGCCAGTATGACCCCTGGATGTGATGACCTGGTCATGTGAGAAGGCCAGTATGACCCCTGGATGTGATGACCTGGTCATGTGAGAAGGCCAGTATGACCCCTGGATGTGATGACCTGGTCATGTGAGAAGGCCAGTATGACCCCTGGATGTGATGACCTGGTCATGTGAGAAGGCCAGTATGACCCCTGGATGTGATGACCTGGTCATGTGAGAAGGCCAGTATGACCCCTGGATGTGATGACCTGGTCATGTGAGAAGGCCAGTATGACCCCTGGATGTGATGACCTGGTCATGTGAGAAGGCCAGTATGACCCCTGGATGTGATGACCTGGTCATGTGAGAAGGCCAGTATGACCCCTGGATGTGATGACCTGGTCATGTGAGAAGGCCAGTATGACCCCTGGATGTGATGACCTGGTCATGTGAGAAGGCCAGTATGACCCCTGGATGTGATGACCTGGTCATGTGAGAAGGCCAGTATGACCCCTGGATGTGATGACCTGGTCATGTGAGAAGGCCAGTATGACCCCTGGATGTGATGACCTGGTCATGTGAGAAGGCCAGTATGACCCCTGGATGTGATGACCTGGTCATGTGAGAAGGCCAGTATGACCCCTGGATGTGATGACCTGGTCATGTGAGAAGGCCAGTATGACCCCTGGATGTGATGACCTGGTCATGTGAGAAGGCCAGTATGACCCCTGGATGTGATGACCTGGTCATGTGAGAAGGCCAGTATGACCCCTGGATGTGATGACCTGGTCATGTGAGAAGGCCAGTATGACCCCTGGATGTGATGACCTGGTCATGTGAGAAGGCCAGTATGACCCCTGGATGTGATGACCTGGTCATGTGAGAAGGCCAGTATGACCCCTGGATGTGATGACCTGGTCATGTGAGAAGGCCAGTATGACCCCTGGATGTGATGACCTGGTCATGTGAGAAGGCCAGTATGACCCCTGGATGTGATGACCTGGTCATGTGAGAAGGCCAGTATGACCCCTGGATGTGATGACCTGGTCATGTGAGAAGGCCAGTATGACCCCTGGATGTGATGACCTGGTCATGTGAGAAGGCCAGTATGACCCCTGGATGTGATGACCTGGTCATGTGAGAAGGCCAGTATGACCCCTGGATGTGATGACCTGGTCATGTGAGAAGGCCAGTATGACCCCTGGATGTGATGACCTGGTCATGTGAGAAGGCCAGTATGACCCCTGGATGTGATGACCTGGTCATGTGAGAAGGCCAGTATGACCCCTGGATGTGATGACCTGGTCATGTGAGAAGGCCAGTATGACCCCTGGATGTGATGACCTGGTCATGTGAGAAGGCCAGTATGACCCCTGGATGTGATGACCTGGTCATGTGAGAAGGCCAGTATGACCCCTGGATGTGATGACCTGGTCATGTGAGAAGGCCAGTATGACCCCTGGATGTGATGACCTGGTCATGTGAGAAGGCCAGTATGACCCCTGGATGTGATGACCTGGTCATGTGAGAAGGCCAGTATGACCCCTGGATGTGATGACCTGGTCATGTGAGAAGGCCAGTATGACCCCTGGATGTGATGACCTGGTCATGTGAGAAGGCCAGTATGACCCCTGGATGTGATGACCTGGTCATGTGAGAAGGCCAGTATGACCCCTGGATGTGATGACCTGGTCATGTGAGAAGGCCAGTATGACCCCTGGATGTGATGACCTGGTCATGTGAGAAGGCCAGTATGACCCCTGGATGTGATGACCTGGTCATGTGAGAAGGCCAGTATGACCCCTGGATGTGATGACCTGGTCATGTGAGAAGGCCAGTATGACCCCTGGATGTGATGACCTGGTCATGGAAGATGGAAAATTAAACTTTTAAAAGAGATATGATGTCATGATTCCCCTCCCGCCATACCTGTATGAACTCTCACACAACAATGTGTTCATACGTTCGTGGGGTCAAGATGGCCGCCCATATAAACCTGCACCAACATTCTTCACTCAACCCAACACCATGGTCTCCTGTGTTATCACCCACACTATGGTCTCCGCTCCTGCCCGACACCAGCGCTTGCGTGAACATGATGTTCCTGTGAGGTCTCCCGGACCACAGCCCTGGTGACGTCCGTCCAACCCACCACCTCGGGGGACGTCCGTCCAACCCACCACCTCGGGTGACGTCCGTCCAACCCACCACCTCGGGGGACGTCCGTCCAACCCACCACCTCGGGGGACGTCCGTCGGACCCACCACCTCGGGGGACGTCCGTCCAACCCACCACCTCGGGTGACGTCCGTCCAACCCACCACCTCGGGGGACGTCCGTCCAACCCACCACCTCGGGGGACGTCCGTCGGACCCACCACCTCGAGGGACGTCCGTCGGGCGCACTAGCCTGAAGGACTCCAACTGCCACAACATCCGGACACAACACCACCGTTTATATAGAGGTGTCCGTGCGTCCGCCCGGCCGTGGCTGGGATTCATTGCATGTGATTTACGAGGCGGCGAACGTGACTGACAGATTAGCACAAGTGTTTGTGGTGGGCCCCGGCTGACCAGGGTCCCCACACAACGAGTCAATCATCCAGAGGGAGAGAGAACGTTACGATAAAGACATTATTACTGATAAAGATGGTGGATTATAGCTGTTGTTGCCATGGTCTACTGAGAGAGACTGTACAGTGCGCCACTGTATATGTACAGGATCACAGGGGCCAGGCCCTGGCTGGTATTACATGCTGAAGCAATGGTTTTCTGGAAGACTGATCATCTTGTTTCTAAAACTATTGACCGTTTTGGTCTGTTCTGTGTAACTTTCTCTCAAAAACTTTTATTGAAACGGAAACATGTGGCAACTTCAGTGGATTTCTAAGATTGATACCACAATTGTTATAATCAGTTACCAAACTCAAAACTGATACTTGGCTTTTTTTTCTCGTTATTTCCGGTCACAATCGTTAAATGATCAATTATATTTCCGTGTTGAATAATCCATTTTGATGATTGTAGGCAAACACCCAAGTGAGTCCTCCATGATGGCCTGTATCGCTCCTTAATGATATGAATTTCTCACCTATGATATATATAATTAAAGTTCATTTTATGTTTGGTCAGAAAAATGATATACAATTTGTTTTGATGTCTTGTTATGAGTTTGAGATTGTAAGAGTGACGAACTTTGTGTTAACTGAGGCTGAACTAAAGGACAAGTCATCCATGTGTGAACGTAAACATGAAACTCATGTAATATAATCAAGATATTCAAGTACAATCTCCATTACCGCCCGCTGGTTCCTGACTGACCCTTGGTGCAATAATTATCTAAATGTAATCTACACTTTCTTATAAAATTTCCATGGTAGTACAGATATAACATTCTTCTTATTATTATCGATATTATTGATATCATTATCATTATTATTATTATTATTATTATTATTATTATTATTATTATTATTATTATTATTATTATTATCCCTTCGTACAAGATGGCGTTATCTCTCATGGGGTTTGCCTGTTGTTGTTGTTGTTGTTGTTGTTGTTGTTGTTGTTGATGTAAGGACTGGTGGCTTCTGCTGTCTGTGTGACTTGAAACATCGAGGAATGTAAATCCTCTTTCTCTCCTGCAGCAGTTAATCTGGTCATGGACCATCAAGTGTCGTGTTCTCTCTCCTGCCAGATACCACCAGGCCTTCCTATACACCTCGCCAGCTTCTCCCCGACTCCCTCCTCCAACCACTTCCTGCAGCCCCTCCTACCGTGCCTCCCTGCCCGTCCCTCGCCTCATAACTCAGGCTTGTTGGGCCAAGCGTGAGTCGTAGGCATTAGAGAAGTTACACTAGAGAAAAGCTTGTTGACAGTGGCTCTCAGTGGTGGGACAGGCGCGGGCAGAGGGCGTGTGATAGTGTCGTGTCCCGCGAGCGAGACAATCTGCCCTCCCGACCCAACCCGCCTCTTAATTGGATTTTCTGAAGGGCGTGTGGGCAGGCGGCCCTGGGAACGATAGAACATGGCAAGTGGCACACTCCCAACCCTTCCCATCCCGGGCGCGACAGAACGTAGGGCAAGTGACACTCCACGTCCGACGGCGACGCTGTAGGAGCGGGGGTTCGTGTGTCAGCCAGCCAAGTGGTGGTCAGGAACCGCTGGTCAACACAGGTGGCCAGAAACACCTCGTCCCGGGCCACAGCAGGGCCGCCCGCTGGCCCACTCAGCACGGGATGGTAGGCCACCCTGAACTGGGAGATGGGCCACCCAGTACAGGGACTTGGGCCACCCAGTATTGCGAGTTGGGCCACCTTGTACTGGGAGTTGGGCCACCCAGTACTGGGAGGTGGGCCACCCAGTACTGGGTTGTAGGCCACCCAGTACTGGGAAGTAGGCCACCCAGTACAGGGAGTTGGGCCACCCAGTACTGGGAGGTGGGCCACCCAGTACTGGGAAGTAGGCCACCCAGTACAGGGAGTTGGGCCACCCAGTACTGGGTTGTAGGCCACCCAGTACTGGGAAGTAGGCCACCCAGTACAGGGAGTTGGGCCACCCAGTACTGGGAGGTAGGCCACCCAGTACTGGGTTTTGGGCCACCCAGTACTGGGAGGTGGGCCACCCAGTACTGGGTTGTAGGCCACCCAGTACTGGGTGATGGGCCATCCAGTACTGGGAGGTGGGCCACCCAGTACTGGATTGTGGGCCACCCAGCACTGAGTTGTGGGCCACCCAGTAATGGGTTGTGAACCACCCAGTACTGGGTTGTGGGACCACCCAGTACTGGGTTGTGGGCCACCCAGTACTGGGTTGTGGGCCACCCAAGAGATAATTAGAGGGCAGGAGCCGGCCTTGACGTGGGGGGCGGTCTGGGGCCGCAACTCGACCCTCGCCTGTGCTAAGTGCAACTGCAGCCCCTGGCCCCCCCAGACCCCCCACCACCCACGCACGTGCCACATCATTTATCCCAGGACGAGCAGTGACATCTCAAGAAGTAACTAATGGCGATAATGTTTTCACAATAGACTTACTTGTCAGTGTATAAACAAACCAAGATTTTGAAAGTCAAAGATAAGTCATCAGAAGGAGGCAATACGGTCGCTATCAGGTGTACGTCCACACTGATAACCTCCTCATCTCTGGCCAGGAGAAACATCACGAGTGTTTTGTTTACTGCGTCATCCTCGTGTAACTGGTCCAGTAGTAGTTGGAATGACTTTCGTTACCCAGGACATACAAGGCTACCCCATTATCTTCCCCAGGATGAACAAGGACACCCATACGTTCTCTACCTCGCAGTAATACAGAAATCCCCTTGTATATCCCGGGACGAACAAGGGCGAAATATTCTCTGCCCTGGGACAAACTGGGATAAAAGTATTGGTTTCCTGAGGAGGGAGAATAACGGGCTATATCGTGCCCCAGGAACAGACGACGTCATGTGGTTAGTAGCTAGTCGTGCTCGGGTTGTTGGAGGAGCAGGAGACTGATGTGTTGAGAAGGTTAGCCTCACCTACCCACGTTAACCTGGCAACAGGTGAGGTGAGTACTTCAGTGTTGCTTGGTTCTTACTCTTGGTGAACCATGACACTTGCAACACCACCTGATCCCTCCCTCCCTCCCTCCCTCACTTATCCTGGCTCGTATTAACACTACTTTATGATAAGTCTTGTAGTGGTCAGTCATGATGATACCTGCAATGCACCATAACAAAACCCATAATGAAGTTTGTTCTTACACTAATGGTGGCCACTGTGGTTGAAGAAACTCTCTTAATCTTGTTATTCTCCAGTGGGACACTTGGCCAGGTGTTTCTCAATGATCATATTATGTTTTCCTCAATCATACTAATTTTACACAGTGTTCTGCCCTGCTTCCCTCTTCCTGTAGTCCTCCAGCAATGTTATTATTGAAGGATTTTGGCTATGTCTGTGTACGAAGCTGTCTTTTGTTTAATGTTTGTGTACGAAGCTGTCTTTTGTTTAATGTTTGTGTACGAAGCTGTCTTTTGTTTAATGTTTGTGTACGAAGCTGTCTTTTGTTTAATGTTTGTGTACGAAGCTGTCTTTTGTTTAATGTTTGTGTACGAAGCTGTCTTTTCTTTAATGACATTTTGTTGATTTGTCCACCATTACCACAACACGTCCATCATTACCTTCCTGAGGCAAACGATGCAAGCCTATAGTATAGTGGTACACCTGCTGACCTGCTCCATGAGGTGCAGGTCAAAGGTCATACCATCATACCCAAGGATCGTGGTCCTCCTACAGCTGATCTCTCTCTCTCTCTCTCTCTCTCTCTCTCTCTCTCTCTCTCTCTCTCTCTCTCTCTCTCTCTCTCTCTCTCTCTCTCTCTCTCTCTCTCTCTCTCTCTCTCTCTCTCTCTCTCTCTCTCTCTCTCTCTCTCTCTCTCTCTCTCTCTCTCTCTCTCTCTCTCTCTCTCTCTCTCTCTCTCTCTCTCTCTCTCTCTCTCTCTCTCTCTCTCTCTCTCCTCTCTCTCTCTCTCTCTCTCTCTCTCTCTCTCTCTCTCTCTCTCTCTCTCTCTCTCTCTCTCTCTCTCTCTCTCTCTCTCTCTCTCTCTCTCTCTCTCTCTCTCTCTCTCTCTCTCTCTCTCTCTCTCTCTCTCTCTCTCTCTCTCTCTCTCTCTCTCTCTCTCTCTCTCTCTCTCTCTCTCTCTCTCTCTCTCTCTCTCTCTCTCTCTCTCTCTCTCTCTCTCTCTCTCTCTCTCTCCTCTCTCTCTCTCTCTCTCTCTCTCTCTCTCTCTCTCTCTCTCTCTCTCTCTCTCTCTCTCTCTCTCTCTCTCTCTCTCATTCATCCAACCTATACAAAACTGGTCCTGTACTGCACAAAACTGGCCTCGTACTGTGATGGTGTACAGCACTGGTCGTGTACTACACTTAACTGTCATATCGTCCGCCCTACACATCAGCCTCGTCTTGTTTTCTTCCTCAATATTTTCTTAACATACAGAGATGTTGTCTTGCCCAAGACTGGAGAGGCAAGTGAAGCTATCACACACACACACACACACACACACACACACACACACACACACACACACACACACACACACACACACACACACACACACACACACACACACACACACACACACACATACACACACACACACATACAGAGATGTTGTCTTGCCCAAGACTGGAGAGGCAAGTGAAGCTATCACACACACACACACACACACACACACACACACACACACACACACACACACACACACACATACACACACACACACACACACACACACACACACACACACACACACACACACACACACACACACATACACACACACACACATACAGAGATGTTGTCTTGCCCAAGACTGGAGAGGCAAGTGAAGCTATCACACACACACACACACACACACACACACACACACACACACACACACACACACACACACATACACACAGTTAATTTCTAAATCGAAAAACACTTTCACTGGGTCGCTGCAGCTCCAGAGTTGCGTTGCAATAAGTAGCAGGAAAAGCTTGGACCCATTTAAAGAGATAATCTCTCCGACGTAATGTACTACCTTTCTTCCACTGACGATGATACAACTGTACATAAGGTAACTTTGACGGACAACCTAACCACATGCAGGCAGAGTCCAATGACGTCCTGTATATAACATACATGTATACTGCCCCTACACCCTCTACCACAGTGGGCCGAGTCCACGTGGATACTGCCCCTGTAGCCTCTTCCCAGCATCTATGTAGCCTCTCTCCTAGCACCTCCAGTCCTTCTACAATCTCCCTACCTACCGTCCACACCACCTTGTGTGAACTACACCCTAAACCCTCTCCCCGGCACCCATGGATTCATTCTAGCACCCCAAGCATCTACTTCACCCCTGGACCCCTCTACCCAGAATCTCGAATGTGTTACCACACCTGATCCCTCTCCCCAGCACTTCTAGACACTCTCCCCAGCAACCCTAGGCACTCTCCCCAGCAACCCTAGACACTCTCCCCAGCAACCCTAAGCACTCTCCCCAACACCTGTGCTGTGTATACCCCATGCTTGAACATGTGCACCCCTCCGTGATATCTGCACCATCCCTGGACTGTCTCCACCTCTCCTGGACAATCTTCACCACCCTTAGACCATATATAATGGTGTATACGTTTCCATGTAGGGATGGTATACGCACCATATATAGTGGCGTATACATATATAGTGGTACGTATACGTTTCCATGCAGGAGGGGTTTACGTACCATATATAGTGGGGTATACATTGCATGTAGGGGTGGTATATGTACCATATAGAGTGGAGTGTAAGTTGCATATATGTGATGTGAGAGGGACTTGTTGAGCAGGCAGGTATGGATGATTCATGACTGCCACAACTCACCTGAACACTACCTACCTAGTCATGCATGAGTGTGTGGGGCAGCTGTAGGTCAAACCTGCTCATATACAACCTTATAGTAAGTCATACACCTTGTGAGTGACACAACAGATAGTGTGTTATATTCTTTACAACACCTCTGCTCCTCCTCCTCTGATGACACATAAACCAACACTTTCTGCCATGTTATCAACATTGTTGTGAGCGGTACTGACCCAGTCTGTACCCCAGGGTGGTACAGTATCACCATGTGTACCTGTACTGGTCCAGTACAGGGTGGTACAGTATCACCATGTGTACCTGTACTGGTCCAGTACAGGGTGGTACAGTATCACCATGTGTACCTGTACTGGTCCAGTACAGGGTGGTACAGTATCACCATGTGTACCTGTACTGGTCCAGTACAGGGTGGTACAGTATCACCATGTGTACCTGTACTGGTCCAGTACAGGGTAGTACAGTATCACCATGTGTACCTGTACTGGTCCAGTACAGGGTGGTACAGTAGTATAACGTGTTCATCTGCAGATATACTTAGGTTCTTCCTCTTATGTTTATAGTGTTGAGGCTTGTCAGGCCTTGTTAATGTTACGTCTTAACGTGAAGGTTTAAGGCAAATTACCTCATGCATCACTGTTGGCACACCTCATAACTACTACCCAATAACCTCATTACCCATAAATCATCATGATAATAGACTTCAAAATGTCAAAAGAAGTTGGTCCAATATATATAGTTGGGGAAAAACTCATTAAGAAGTGTGAGGGGAAGTCAGTAATGTGGCCCCAGGCAAATTGGTGTCACGTGGGTTCCCCACTAATGGCCCCGGCTCTCGTTAAGGGCGGCAACCACACATTAAAACCCTCCATCCAAAACAATAGAAAACGACCAATGTAAACATTGGCCAGAAAAGACTGGGGTAAACTACAACCGTGGCACCCCCTGCCCTGGTGCCCCGCAGCCTTCCCTACCCTGCCCTGGTGCCCCCCAGCCTTCCCTACCCTGCCCTGGAGGCTCCCAGCCTTCCCTACCCTGCCTTGGTGCCCCTAAGCCTTCCCTACCCTGCCCTGGAGGCTCCCAGCCTTCCCTACCCTGACCTGGTGCCCCCCAGCCTTCCCTACCCTGCCCTGGTGCCCCCCAGCCTTCCCTACCCTGCCCTGGAGGCTCCCAGCCTTCCCTACCCTGCCCTGGTGCCCCTAAGCCTTCCCTACCCTGCCCTGGTGCCCCCCAGCCTTCCCTGCCCTGCCCTGGTGCCCCCCAGCCTTCCCTACCCTGCCCTGGAGGCTCCCAGCCTTCCCTACCCTGCCCTGGTGCCCCTAAGCCTTCCCTACCCTGCCCTGGTGCCCCCAGCCTTTCCTACCCTGCCCTGGAGGCTCCCAGCCTTCCCTACCCTGACCTGGTGCCCCCCAGCCTTCCCTACCCTGCCCTGGTGCCCCCCAGCCTTCCCTACCCTGCCCTGGAGGCTCCCAGCCTTCCCTACCCTGCCCTGGTGCCCCTAAGCCTTCCCTACCCTGCCCTGGTGCCCCCCAGCCTTCCTACCCTGCCCTGGAGGCTCCCAGCCTTCCCTACCCTGCCCTGGTGCCCCTAAGCCTTCCCTACCCTGCCCTGGTGCCCCCAGCCTTTCCTACCCTGCCCTAGAGGCTCCCAGCCTTCCCTACCCTGCCCTGGTGCCCCTAAGCCTTCCCTACCCTGCCCTGGTGCCCCCCAGCCTTCCCTACCCTGCCCTGGAGGCCCCCCAGCCTTCCCTACCCTGCCCTGGTGCCCCCCAGCCTTCCCTGCCCTGCCCTGGTGCCCCCCAGCCTTCCCTACCCTGCCCTGGTGCCCCCCAGCCTTCCCTACCCTGCCCTGGAGGCCCCCCAGCCTTCCCTACCCTGCCCTGGTGCCCCCCAGCCTTCCCTACCCTGCCCTGGTGCCCCCCAGCCTTCCCTACCCTGCCCTGGAGGCCCCCCAGCCTTCCCTACCCTGCCCTGGTGCCCCTAAGCCTTCCCTACCCTGCCCTGGAGGCCCCCCAGCCTTCCCTACCCTGCCCTGGTGCCCCCCCAGCCTTCCCTGCCCT
Organism: Panulirus ornatus; assembly: GCF_036320965.1. Taxonomy (NCBI): domain Eukaryota; kingdom Metazoa; phylum Arthropoda; class Malacostraca; order Decapoda; family Palinuridae; genus Panulirus; species Panulirus ornatus. Next base: position 38,507,414 of record NC_092228.1, on the reverse strand, counting down.
GCCCTGGTGCCCCCCAGCCTTCCCTACCCTGCCCTGGTGCCCCCCAGCCTTCCCTACCCTGCCCTGGAGGCCCCCCCAGCCTTCCCTACCCTGCCCTGGTGCCCCCCAGCCTTCCCTACCCTGCCCTGGTGCCCCCCAGCCTTCCCTACCCTGCCCTGGTGCCCCCCAGCCTTCCCTACCCTGCCCTGGAGGCCCCCCAGCCTTCCCTACCCTGCCCTGGTGCCCCTAAGCCTTCCCTACCCTGCCCTGGAGGCTCCCAGCCTTCATTGCCCTGCCCTGGTGCCCCTAAGCCTTCCCTACCCTGCCCTGGAGGCTCCCAGCCTTCCCTACCCTGACCTGGTGCCCCCCAGCCTTCCCTACCCTGCCCTGGTGCCCCCCAGCCTTCCCTACCCTGCCCTGGAGGCTCCCAGCCTTGCCTACCCTGCCCTGGTGCCCCTAAGCCTTCCCTACCCTGCCCTGGTGCCCCCAGCCTTTCCTACCCTGCCCTGGAGGCTCCCAGCCTTCCCTACCCTGCCCTGGTGCCCCTAAGCCTTCCCTACCCTGCCCTGGTGCCCCCCAGCCTTCCCTACCCTGCCCTGGTGCCCCCCAGCCTTCCCTACCCTGCCCTGGAGGCCCCCCAGCCTTCCCTACCCTGCCCTGGTGCCCCCCAGCCTTCCCTACCCTGCCCTGGTGCCCCTAAGCCTTCCCTACCCTGCCCTGGTGCCCCCAGCCTTTCCTACCCTGCCCTGGAGGCTCCCAGCCTTCCCTACCCTGCCCTGGTGCCCCTAAGCCTTCCCTACCCTGCCCTGGTGCCCCCAGCCTTTCCTACCCTGCCCTGGAGGCTCCCAGCCTTCCCTACCCTGCCCTGGTGCCCCTAAGCCTTCCCTACCCTGCCCTGGTGCCCCTAAGCCTTCCCTACCCTGCCCTGGTGCCCCCCAGCCTTCCCTGCCCTGCCCTGGTGCCCCCCAGCCTTCCCTACCCTGCCCTGGTGCCCCCTAGCCTTCCCTACCTTGCCCTGGAGGCTCCCAGCCTTCCCTACCCTGCCCTGGTGCCCCCCAGCCTTCCCTACCCTGTCCTGGTGCCCCCCAGCCTTCCCTACCCTGCCCTGGTGCCCCTAAGCCTTCCCTACCCTGCCCTGGTGCCCCTAAGCCTTCCCTACCCTGCCCTGGTGCCCCCCCAGCCTTCCCTACCCTGCCCTGGAGTCCCCCAGCCTTCCCTACCCTGCCCTGGTGCCCCCCAGCCTTCCCTACCCTGCCCTGGAGGCCCCCCAGCCTTCCCTACCCTGCCCTGGAGGCCCCCAGCCTTCCCTACCCTGCCCTGGAGGCCCCCAGCCTTCCCTACCCTGCCCTGGTGCCCCCCAGCCTTCCCTACCCTGCCCTGGTGCCCCCCCAGCCTTCCCTACCCTGCCCTGGAGGCCCCCAGCCTTCCCTACCCTGCCCTGGTGCCCCCCAGCCTTCCCTACCCTGCCCTGGAGGCCCCCCAGCCTTCCCTACCCTGCCCTGGAGGCCCCAAGCCTTCCCTACCCTGCCCTGGAGGCCCCCAGCCTCCCCTACCCTGCCCTGGAGGCCTCCAGCCTTCCCTACCCTGCCCTGGTGTCCCCCAGCCTTCCCTACCCTGCCCTAGTGCCCCTAGGCCTTCCCTACCCTGCCCTGGTGCCCCCCAGCCTTCCCTACCCTGCCCTGGTGCCCCCCAGCCTTCCCTACCCTGCCCTGGAGTCCCCCAGCCTTCCCTACCCTGCCCTGGAGGCCCCCAGCCTTCCCTACCCTGTCCTGGTGCCCCCCAGCCTCCGCTACCCTGCCCTGGAGCCCCCAGCCTCCTCTGCTCTGTTGCCCCCCAGCCTCTCCTGCCGAGCCCTGATGCCCCCAGCCTGCCTTGGTCGTATGTATGTATGTACGTTTTCGTGACAATAAACACACATATTTATCTGTCTTAATAAACTGGTTTGATCGAGTCTTTTGCTTCAGTTGGATAGCACTGTATTCCCTCCAAAGGCTGGCAGTTATATTGCGTGTGTCTTCACTGTGTTATAATAATAAGAACGTCGTCTTCTCTCCTTTTGTCCAAAACATGTTTTGTGAGATACTGATATCTGTGGTCAATATTTCTCAGATACTGATATCTGTGGTCAATATTTTGATATCTGTGGTCAATGTTTTGATATCTGTGGTCAATATTTCTCAGATACTGATATCTGTGATGAATATTTCGTTGGTTCAGAGTGACTTGATGAAGTAAACACGAGGCTTTTGGTCGTAGTGTTAGGTTAAGTTAGTAACATGTTTTAGTGTTAACTTTCCCTCTTAATGTATTCGTTATCTGACCATCACTCATTTTCTTTCGTAAATTCCATGAATTGTTCGCTCTCTCAGTTCGTTATGTGCTACAGGCGGGTTGACCCTCACACACCCCTCCTCGCTGGTCTTGACTCCGCCCTCATCCCATGTGTGTGACCCCATATGTGTCACCTGGGCCAGCATGACCATATGTGGCCCCATATGTGTCACATGGGCCAGCATGACCATATGTAGCCCCATATGTGTCACCTAGGCCAGCATGACCATATGTGGTAGAAGTAATGTCTATCATGTTTTTATCATGTGAAGTAATTGGTAAATGTCATTAATGTCTCTGATAACCAGTTATCGCTACCCAGACTCACCCCTGCCGCGGTTTACTACTTCCTCTCTCTCTCTCTCTCTCTCTCTCTCTCTCTCTCTCTCTCTCTCTCTCTCTCTCTCTCTCTCTCTCTCTCTCTCTCTCTCTCTCTCTCTATTTTTGTTTCTTTTTTTCTTTTTTCTTCGTACTATTCGCCATTTCCCGCACCAGCGAGGTAGCGTTAAGTACAGAGGACTGAGCCTTTGAGGGAAGTCCTCACTTGGCCCCCTTCTCTGTTCCTTCTTCTGGAAAATTAAAACCGAGAGGGGAGGATTTCCAGCCCCCCGCTCCCTTCCCTTTTAGTCGCCTTCTACGACACGCAGGGAATACGTGGGAAGTATTCTTTCTCCCCTATCCCTAGCCTCAGGGAAGCAAGTTGTTAGAAGCAGTGAAAAGTTTTTATCGAGGATGTAAGTCATGTGTGCGTGTAGGAAGAGAGGAAAGTGATTGGTTCTCAGTGAATGTAAGGTTTGCGGCAGGGGTGTGTGATGTCTCCATGGTTGTTTAATTTGTTTATGGATGGGGTTGTTAGGGAGGTGAATGCAAGAGTTTTGGAAAGAGGGGCAAGTATGAAGTCTGTTGTGGATGAGAGAGCTTGGGAAGTGAGTCAGTTGTTGTTCGCTGATGATACAGCGCTGGTGGCTGATTCATGTGAGAAACTGCAGAAGCTGGTGACTGAGTTTGGTAAAGTGTGTGAAAGAAGAAAGTTAAGAGTAAATGTGAATAAGAGCAAGGTTATTAGGTACAGTAGGGTTGAGGGTCAAGTCAATTGGGAGGTAAGTTTGAATGGAGAAAAACTGGAGGAAGTAAAGTGTTTTAGATATCTGGGAGTGGATCTGGCAGCGGATGGAACCATGGAAGCGGAAGTGAATCATAGGGTGGGGGAGGGGGCGAAAATCCTGGGAGCCTTGAAGAATGTGTGGAAGTCGAGAACATTATCTCGGAAAGCAAAAATGGGTATGTTTGAAGGAATAGTGGTTCCAACAATGTTGTATGGTTGCGAGGCGTGGGCTATGGATAGAGTTGTGCGCAGGAGGGTGGATGTGCTGGAAATGAGATGTTTGAGGACAATGTGTGGTGTGAGGTGGTTTGATCGAGTAAGTAATGTAAGGGTAAGAGAGATGTGTGGAAATAAAAAGAGCGTGGTTGAGAGAGCAGAAGAGGGTGTTTTGAAATGGTTTGGGCACATGGAGAGAATGAGTGAGGAAAGATTGACCAAGAGGATATATGTGTCGGAGGTGGAGGGAATGAGAAGTGGGAGACCAAATTGGAGGTGGAAAGATGGAGTGAAAAAGATTTTGAGTGATCGGGGCCTGAGCATGCAGGAGGGTAAAAGGCGGGCAAGGAATAGAGTGAATTGGATCGATGTGGTATACCGGGATTGACGTGCTGTTAGTGGATTCAATCAGGGCATGTGAAGCGTCTGGGGTAAACCATGGAAAGTTCTGTGGGGCCTAGATGTGGAAAGGGAGCTGTGGTTTCGGGCATTATTGCATGACAGCTAGAGACTGAGTGTGAACGAATGGGGCCTTTGTTGTCTTTTCCTAGCGCTACCTCGCACACATGAGGGGGGAGGGGGATGGTATTCCATGTGTGGCGAGGTGGCGATGGGAATGAATAAAGGCAGACAGTGTGAATTGTGTGCATGGGTATATATGTATGTGTCTGTGTGTGTATATATATGTGTACATTGAGATGTATAGGTATGTATATTTGCGTGTGTGGACGTGTATGTATATACATGTGTATGGGGGTGGGTTGGGCCATTTCTTTCGTCTGTTTCCTTGCGCTACCTCGCAAACGCGGGAGACAGCGACAAAGCAAAATAAATAAAAAATAAATAAATATATATATATATATATATATATATATATATATATATATATATATATATATATATATATATATATATATATATTCCTATGAGTCCACGGGGAAAATGAAACACGAAAAGTGTTTCATTTTCCCCGTGGACTCATAGGAATATCTTGATCACGCGCAAAATTGTGATCCTTTCCAATATATATATATATATATATATATATATATATATATATATATATATATATATATATATATATAATGTGTTTTTTAGGTTGGGATGGTGATAGGCAGGCTGCAGAACATGAGAGAATGTAAGGTAATAATAAACTGTGGGAAAGGCAGTGTTGGCCAGTTTATTTACCGAAGCTGTAGCAATAAACCCACAACACTAAGACTAAAGGAGGTCACTATGCTCACCCTTGACCCCTGTAGTCTCAACTATATAATTAGGGAAGTTTGGTGTGATGACTCCCATACTGGTACACACACACACACACACACACACACACACACACACACACCAGGTTCCACAGTTCTGGTACCAATGTTTGGATCACTGACCCAGCAGCACTGGTGGAAGATCATGTAATACTGGTGAGGTAACAGCGGTAGCAGCAGCAGCAGCAGCAGGGTAGACAGCGTGGTAGACAGTGTTGTCATGTGGTACGCACGTTGTCCTTCATGTTGATCAACAACAGTTGGTGAAGCAGGTGTGTGGTGAGGAGGTGACAGGTGAGGAAGCAGCTCTGGTGGCGGGCAAGGGTCGGAAGAGCCGTGATGACAGCCTGCACTCACAGGTCAAGCTGCCGCGCTGCTCATGAATGACAGTAATGACCAGGGTCATCACCTAAGGAGGAGTCTGTCCACTTGCAAACCTTCTCCAGTCCAGCCTCTTAATGACCACAAGGGCCAGACCTCAGGGGCCAGACCATGCTTCTCAACACCTAGCTACATACAGGTCCTGAACCACAGCCATCCCTCACAGGTCCTGAAGCACCGTATTGAGCCGTTAACGTGCCTCACATGCCTGACACAGGATGACAGTCTGGTGCAGAAGTGAACCTGCCGCTTCCTCACACACCAAACATATTCCTTAACACATTACAGCAGGACACTGCCGCCCTCACCTCCTGCAGGATACTGCCGCCCTCACCTCCTGCAGGATAATGCCGCCCTCACCTCCTGCAGGATACTGTCGCCCTCACCTTCACCTGAGCCCCAGTAGTACGTGAGCAGACGCGTGTCCTCCTGCTCTTGTGGCACACATCACCATCATCACACACTTGTCACATATCCTGCAGTCATGAAGTGTGAAGGACGTTCCTGTCGTGGAAACCCTTAACCTGTGACCCAAGCCATCGTCACCCCCCCCCCCCCAGCACCGTACACTTCTTCAACCCACCTAACCTAATTAAAACCTCTCCCGCACACCCCAGCGTGCGCTACGTACTTCATCCTCACCGTTAACAGACCATTATCGTCAGTTTAGTAATACGTTAGCGGTAATTTGCGTTGTCTGCAGTATCAACTACTGTTATTGAACGTTACTGGCTCCAGCATCTCGTGTTATCCTTCGTCGTGAACATGGTTCAGCGCGGCCGAGGCCAATTTTTTTTTATTCATAGGTGAACAGATAAATGATTAACAGAATGTATAAATTGCCTTCATAACTTGATCAGCAAGTTGTAAGAACCCTTGATGGTAATACTGAGCGTGTATGTAAGACTTATATAGGAAGACTGTAAGTAAGGTTGTCCAGTGGGTGGGTCTTATATAAGGGTTATGTATGATCATAACTGATACGCCACACGGGCAACTGAATGCCTTCAGCAGGACCATCTCATTATATGTAAACTGTCGTGAAAAAATAATAAGTTTACAATCACAGTTCACGTGATGATATATTTCCTACGTCACCCGTTACGTGACCATGTGAGGTAGTGTCACGGGAAGGTCACAATTATGTTTGAAGTGGTTCCAACAATGTTATATGGTTGCGAGCCGTGGGCTATAGATAAGAGTTGTACAAAGGAGGATGAGGAGATGGAGTGAGTATTTTGAAGGTTTGTTGAATGTGTTTGATGATAGAGTGGCAGATATAGGGTGTTTTGGTCGAGGTGGTGTGCGAAGTGAGAGGGTCAGGGAAAATGGTTTGGTAAACAGAGAAGAGGTAGTGAAAGCTTTGTGGAAGATGAAAGCCGGCAAGGCGGCGGGTTTGGATGGTATTGCAGTGGAATTTATTAAATAAAGGGGGTGACTGTGTTGTTGACTGGTTGGTAAAGATATTCAGTGTATGTTTGGTCCATGCTGAGGTACCTGAGGATTGGCGGAATGCATGCATAGTGCCATTGTACAAAGGCAAAGGGGATAAAGGTGAGTGTTCAAATTACAGAGTATAAGTTTGTTGAGTATTCCTGGGAAATTATGTGGGAAGGTATTGATATATATGTATATATATATATATATATATATATATATATATATATATATATATATATATATATATATATATATATATATATATATATATATATACACACACACATTAGAGGCGATGGTGGCGTAGCGGGTGTACCTGGGTGATCACACACACACACACACACAGTACTGAGTGAGTGACTGACCTGCCAGCCTTGGTGACGATCATTTCTGTGCCCAGTTCGTTGAACTCGTCCCACAATGCCTTCATCTCCAGACTGGCCGACACGTTCACCAGTTTAGGATGTAGCGGCTTCTTCTGTTGTTGTTGCTGTTGTTGTTGTTGCTGCTGCTGCTGGTGCTGCTGGTGTTGGTGGTGATGCTGCTGCTGGGGTTTCTCTCCCAGGGACATAGGCTCCTCCTTCTGGACCTTGAGAGGCGAGCGAGGAGAGCCGGCCCTGGTCTTGGAGAGGTCGTCCTGTTGGGTTTGGGTGCACGTCAGCTGAGACGGGTGGTAACCGCTGGTGGTGTAGTCTTGCCTGGTCTTGCCGGCCGCCAGCAGGCACGCTGAGGGCAGAGAACCTCCGTCTGAGTGGCTACAATACGTTCTCAGTCAGGCAGGGGTGGGGCAGGTACTCGATTGGAGGAGAACGCAGGGGGACAGTGGGCTGGGGAACATGGGCAGGTCATCACTCACTCTACAGAACATACTTCAACAACAGTTACAAGAACAGTGGTACAGCTGGGGTTGATGGTACAACTGGGGTTGATGGTACAGCTGGGGTTGATGGTACAGCTGGGGTTGATGGTACAGCTGGGGTTGATGGTACAGCTGGGGTTGATGGTACAACTGGGGTTGATGGTACAGCTGGGGTTGATGGTACAGCTAGGGTTGATGGTACAGCTAGGGTTGATGGTACAGCTGGGGTTGATGGTACAGCTAGGGTTGATGGTGCAGCTGGGGTTGATGGTACAGCTGGGGTTGATGGTACAACTGGGGTTGATGGTACAGCTGGGGTTGATGGTACAACTGGGGTTGATGGTACAGCTGGGGTTGATGGTACAGCTGGGGTTGATGGTACAGCTAGGGTTGATGGTACAGCTGGGGTTGATGGTACAGCTGGGGTTGATGGTACAGCTGGGGTTGATGGTACAGCTAGGGTTGATGGTACAGCTGGGGTTGATGGTACAGCTGGGGTTGATGGTACAGCTAGGGTTGATGGTACAGCTAGGGTTGATGGTACAGCTGGGGTTGATGGTACAGCTGGGGTTGATGGTACAGCTGGGGTTGATGGTACAGCTAGGGTTGATGGTACAGCTAGGGTTGATGGTACAGCTGGGGTTGATGGTACAGCTAGGGTTGATGGTACAGCTGGGGTTGATGGTACAGCTGGGGTTGATGGTACAGCTGGGGTTGATGGTACAGCTAGGGTTGATGGTACAGCTAGGGTTGATGGTACAGCTGGGGTTGATGGTACAGCTAGGGTTGATGGTACAGCTGGGGTTGATGGTACAGCTGGGGTTGATGGTACAGCTAGGGTTGATGGTACAGCTGGGGTTGATGGTACAGCTAGGGTTGATGGTACAGCTGGGGTTGATGGTACAGCTGGGGTTGATGGTACAGCTAGGGTTGATGGTACAGCTGGGTTGATGGTACAGCTGGGGTTGATGGTACAGCTGGGGTTGATGGTACAGCTGGGGTTGGTGGTACAGCTAGGGTTAGTGGTACAGCTGGGGTTGATGGTACAGCTAGGGTTGATGGTACAGCTGGGGTTGATGGTACAGCTAGGGTTGGTGGTACAGCTGGGGTTGATGGTACAGCTAGGGTTGATGGTACAGCTGGGGTTGATGGTACAGCTAGGGTTGATGGTACAGCTGGGGTTGATGGTACAGCTGGGGTTGATGGTACAGCTAGGGTTGATGGTACAGCTAGGGTTGATGGTACAGCTGGGTTGATGGTACAGCTGGGGTTGATGGTACAGCTGGGGTTGATGGTACAGCTAGGGTTGATGGTACAGCTGGGGTTGATGGTACAGCTGGGGTTGATGGTACAGCTAGGGTTGATGGTACAGCTAGGGTTGATGGTACAGCTGGGGTTGATGGTACAGCTAGGGTTGATGGTACAGCTAGGGTTGATGGTACAGCTGGGGTTGATGGTACAGCTGGGGTTGATGGTACAGCTAGGGTTGGTGGTACAGCTGGGGTTGATGGTACAGCTGGGGTTGATGGTACAGCTGGGGTTGATGGTACAGCTGGGGTTGATGGTACAGCTGGGGTTGATAGTACAGCTAGGGTTGATGGTACAGCTAGGGTTGGTGGTACAGCTAGGGTTGGTGGTACAGCTGGGGTTGATGGTACAGCTAGGGTTGGTGGTACAGCTGGGGTTGATGGTACAGCTGGGGTTGATGGTACAGCTAGGGTTGGTGGTACAGCTAGGGTTGGTGGTACAGCTGGGGTTGACGGTACAGCTAGGGTTGGTGGTACAGCTGGGGTTGATGGTACAGCTGGGGTTGACATAAGTAAAAGGCGAACGCAACAGTCAAATGGGGGCATTATGACAACAGTTATGTTGTGAGGAGACTGTGCTGACTCTGTAACAGCAGTTATGTTGTGAGGAAACTATAACAAAGTCACATCATATAAGACTTTAAAACAAACACAGTGTTGTTACCTGGCCCAAGGGTTCTTGAGTCAAAATGTTACATTCCCAGGGTTATAATCTCATTTTCTCCAGTGTGTGATGTCTCCATGGTTGTTTAATTTGTTTATGGATGGGGTTGTTAGGGAGGTAAATGCAAGAGTTTTGGAAAGAGGGGCAAGTATGCAGTCTGTTGTGGATGTGAGAGCTTGGGAAGTGAGTCAGTTATTGTTTGCTGATGATACAGCGCTGGTGGCTGATTCATGTGAGAAACTGCAGAAGCTGGTGACTGAGTTTGGTAAAGTGTGTGAAAGAAGAAAGTTAAGAGTAAATGTGAATAAGAGCAAGGTTATTAGGTACAGTAGGGTTGAGGGTCAAGTCAATTGGGAGGTGAGTTTGAATGGAGAAAAACTGGAGGAAGTGAAGTGTTTTAGATATCTGGGAGTGGATCTGGCAGCGGATGGAACCATGGAAGCGGAAGTGGATCATAGGGTGGGGGAGGGGGCGAAAATTCTGGGAGCCTTGAAGAATGTGTGGAAGTCGAGAACATTATCTCGGAAAGCAAAAATGGGTATGTTTGAAGGAATAGTGGTTCCAACAATGTTGTATGGTTGCGAGACGTGGGCTATGGATAGAGTTGTGCGCAGGAGGATGGATGTGCTGGAAATGAGATGTTTGAGGACAATATGTGGTGTGAGGTGGTTTGATCGAGTAAGTAACGTAAGGGTAAGAGAGATGTGTGGAAATAAAAAGAGCGTGGTTGAGAGAGCAGAAGAGGGTGTTTTGAAATGGTTCGGGCACATGGAGAGAATGAGTGAGGAAAGATTGACCAAGAGAATATATGTGTCGGAGGTGGAGGGAACGAGGAGAAGAGGGAGACCAAATTGGAGGTGGAAAGATGGAGTGAAAAAGATTTTGTGTGATCGGGGCCTGAACATGCAGGAGGGTGAAAGGAGGGCAAGGAATAGAGTGAATTGGAGCGATGTGGTATACCGGGGTTGACGTGCTGTCAGTGGATTGAATCAAGGCATGTGAGGCGTCTGGGGTAAACCATGGAAAGCTGTGTAGGTATGTATATTTGCGTGTGTGGACGTATGTATATACATGTGTATGGGGGTGGGTTGGGCCATTTCTTTCGTCTGTTTCCTTGCGCTACCTCGCAAACGTGGGAGACAGCGACAAAGCAAAAAAAAAAAAAAAAAAAAATATATATATATATATATATATATATATATATATATATATATATATATATATATATATATATATTTTTTTTTTTTTTACTTTGTCGCTGTCTCCCGCGTTTGCGAGGTGGCGCAAGGAAACAGACGAAAGAAATGGCCCAAGTAAGTAATGTAAGGGTAAGAGAGATGTGTGGAAATAAGAAGAGCGTGGTTGAGAGAGCAGAAGAGGGTGTTTTGAAATGGTTTGGTCACATGGAGAGAATGAGCGAGAAAAGATTGACCAAGAGGATACATGTGTCGGAGGTGGAGGGAACGAGGAGAAGTGGGAGACCAAATTGGCTTCACATGCCCTGGTTCAATCCATTGACAGCACGTCGACCCCGGTATACCACATCGTTCCAATTCACTCTATTCCTTGCACGCCTTTCACCCTCCTGCATGTTCTGGCCCCGATCACTCAAAATCTTTTTCACTCCATCTTTCCACCTCCAATTTGGTCTCCCACTTCTCCTCGTTCCCTCCACCTCTTACACATATATCCTCTTCTCGTTCCCTCCACCTCTTACACATATATCCTCTTTGTCAATCTTTTCTCGCTCATTCTCTCCATGTGACCAAACCATTTCAAAACACCCTCTTCTGCTCTCTTAACCACACTCTTTTTTTTACCACACATCTCTCTTACCCTTTCATTACTTACTCGATCAAACCACCTCACACCACATAGTGTCCTCAGACATCTCATTTCTACCACATCCACCCTCCTCCGCACAACTCTTTCTAAAGCCCATGCCTCGCAACCATATAACATTGTCGGAACCACTATTCCTTCAAACATACCCATTTTTGCTTTCCGAGATAACGTTCTCGCCTTCCACACATTTTTCAACGCTCCCAGAACTTTCGCCCCCTCCCCCATCCAATGACTCACTTCCGCTTCCATGGTTCCATCCGCTGCCAAATCCAGTCCGAGATATATAAAACACTTCACTTCCTCCAGTTTTTCTCCATTCAAACTTACCTCCCAATTGACTTGTCCCTCAACCCTACTGTACCTAATAACCTTGCTCTTATTGACATTTACTCTCAGCTTTCTTCTTTCACACACTTTACCAAACTCAGTCACCAGCTTCCGCAGTTTCTCACCGGAATCAACCACCAGCGCTGTATCATCAGCGAACAACAACTGACTCACTTCCTAAGCCCTCTCATCCACAAGAGACTGCATACTTGTATGTATATATATATATATATATATATATATATATATATATATATATATATATATATATATATATATATATATATATATCTTGACTCTCGTCAAGGCTCCGGCAAATGTTACCTATGAAAAGTTACATTTATAACATGCTTGCTCAAGTATAACCTATTTATGTAGAACTGATAACAGATTCATTGCAATTGATAATAATAATGATAATAATAATAATAATAATAATAATAATAATAATAATAATAATAATAATAATAATAATAATAAGTTAAGAGTAAATGTGAATAAGAGCAAGGTTATTAGGTACAGTAGGGTTGAGGGTCAAGTCAATTGGGAGGTAAGTTTGAATGGAGAAAAACTGGAGGAAGTAAAGTGTTTTAGATATCTGGGAGTGGATCTGGCAGCGGATGGAACCATGGAAGCGGAAGTGGATCATTGGGTGGGGGAGGGGGCGAAAATCCTGGGAGCCTTGAAGAATGTGTGGAAGTCGAGAACATTATCTCGGAAAGCAAAAATGGGTATGTTTGAAGGAATAGTGGTTCCAACAATGTTGTATGGTTGCGAGGCGTGGGCTATGGATAGAGTTGTGCGCAGGAGGATGGATGTGCTGGAAATGAGATGTTTGAGGACAATGTGTGGTGTGAGGTGGTTTGATCGAGTAAGCAACGTAAGGGTAAGAGAGATGTGTGGAAATAAAAAGAGCGTGGTTGAGAGAGCAGAAGAGGGTGTTTTGAAATGGTTTGGGCACATGGAGAGAATGAGTGAGGAAAGATTGACCAAGAGGATATATGTGTCGGAGGTGGAGGGAACAAGGAGAAGTGGGAGACCAAATTGGAGGTGGAAAGATGGAGTGAAAAAGATTTTGTGTGATCGGGGCCTGAACATGCAGGAGGGTGAAAGGAGGGCAAGGAATAGAGTGAATTGGATCGATGTGGTATACCGGGGTTGACGTGCTGTCAGTGGTTTGGATCGGGGCATGTGAGGCGTCTGGGGTAAACCATGGAAAGCTGTGTAGGTATGTATATTTGCGTGTGTGGACGTATGTATATACATGTGTATGGGGGTGGGTTGGGCCATTTCTTTCGTCTGTTTCCTTGCGCTACCTCGCAAACGCGGGAGACAGCGACAAAGCAAAAAAAAAGAAAAAAAAAATAATAATAATAATAATAATAATAATAATAATAATAATAATAATGATAATATTACTAACAGTAATAATAATAATGATAATGATAATAATAAAATATGATTAACGTTGTAATTGATAATAATTATCACTTTTACTGTCATTGTTCTACTGCTTTTCAAATTTAGTTTATGTGAATGAGAGGCGCGCTATTAAGCAAGGTTCAGCCCTAGCTAGTGTGGGCCAGCCTACATATCTTCATCTGTATCTTATCAACACATTAAGCTCACCAGCCTGGCACAACTGGCTGACCCTCGCCCGGCACAGCGAGTGCACTTTTCCCAGCATAAATCTGGCCGCTGTGTAAGTCAGCAGTGAGCAGCGACACCCGCCATCATAACAGATGAGCCGTTGGTTCACTCAGCACTTCTTTCGTGCACACATGTTCTTGTTGTATGGTGCAATCCTTTATCATAATGGCCTGTTGTTGTGTTTATTATTAGTGGGTTATTCCTGTATGTAGCGACCTGGAGTATGGATGCATTTACGCATCCCAGACTCCCTTCATCCTTTAGCTACTGTCTCTCAAGGATGGCGGCTCAGGATTTGTTTATTTATAGTGGGTTGTTTCAGAAAAACTTAATGGTACGTATGAGTAAACCAGCACACACACACACACACACACACACACACACACACACACACACACACACACGGTCTTATAGGAAGGTTAAGGAGCATATTATTGTGTATGGGTTGAAGTGTTTATCATGTTTACTTAGTAAGGTAGATGTGGGAAACTTACATGAAGACTTGGACCTCATAAGGTCTCTACTTCGTGTTTCTTGTCTGGAATTATGACTTTATTATTATTATGGGTTATCTCAGGATTTAGTGAGACACAGAGATAAAATCTTTCTATGAATAAATTGCGTTCCACTGGTCTCATGGTTGTGTTCTTATGTTATATTGTACTTTATAGTATATGAACATTTGTTTCAGTGTCAGGAAACTACAGCCAAGATGAAATTAACATAAAACTTGGTTTTCAATTTTCGCAAGAACAAACATTTAATTCTTTGCCATATACATTGTATGATGTTTGTAGTAATATATCATCCCGTATGTAAACGTGTTCAGGTTGTTTACTAATGAGAGCAACACTGGACAATGTACCATTTCTACTGTTTGTATGGCCACTCGAATGTGACATAAACCACCAGACTCCTTCAACATGTGGTCACCTGCTCGGCTTCTGGCCTACACACTTAACATGTACACATACCACGATGAAACGACCATGCAATTATACTACTAATCTACGGTTTTCCTTGTAACATTTTCAGTTTATTATAAAAGAAAAATTGAAAAATACTTTTAGTGAAACACAAGTTGGTGTTGTGTTGTATTGTGTTGGCTAGGGTTGGAGCGCCGGTGTTGGCAGCTTGGGTCGGAGCGCCGGAGTTGCTTATTTTTCTTACATTAATTATGGAGTCAAGCTCTCCACGCTTGACTGTTACAAGAAGCCATGTTTTTGTTGCAACACTGAGGAGCCTCTGCTTGCAGGACGAGCTTGGAAAAACAAATTCAGGTTGTCAGGTTGTTACAGCAGGCCTCAGAGCAGAAGTAGCGTGTTCTTATGATACATCAACCTCAGCCATCACCTGTAACATACTCTCCTGCGTAGTCCAACCTCATCAACATGGCATCAGTAACCATCCTACAACAACACAACATCACCACCATCGGTAAGCTTACCAACATCAATATCATGTTATCGGCAAACGTACAATGACGACATCAACACCGTACCATCATCATAATATCGGGAAGCGTAATGTACATCAACAGTGTAGCAGCATCAGTTTATCGTCGAGTGTAGGGAAACATCAACACAAGAACAACATCATCATATAAGGTAAAGTTAGCTACATGAACATGGCTCCTAGATCATGTCACCATAACACAGAACCAGGAGCACAACATGTTGTGATGTGACACACACACACACACACACACACACACACACATACACACACACACACACACACACATCGTGTCCTCAGGAACGCTGAAAAACAAACACAATATAAAGATGCGTGCATGGCTCCCTCGTCGCAAGCGGCACATGTCACACATTGCTTCATCTTTTCCTGTATCCAAATTGAAGATAGCAATCTGACATTTATTCTCCAGTCAATACACACACACGCACATGTTGTACATAACTCTGAACATTTATATTTTGCTGGAAAAGGATATAAGTAATAATGCAGTTTACATCGGATGTTCATAAAACGTTTGTAAACATCATATATATATATATATATATATATATATATATATATATATATATATATATATATATATATATATATATATATATATATAGGGTTTCTTGGTCAGTGTGAAACTTTTATATACGTCATATATAGGGTTCTTGGTCTGTGTGAAGGTTTATATATTCATTATTAACATAAAAATGGTCCTCCACAATTGTTTAGTGGTGTCAGTGTAAGACTGTTAATATAGACGGTTAATAACAATTGACAACTGATGTTTTTATGGATGTTGTTAGTAGAGACACGATGGCTACATCTTAATCATTGTTTACGTTGCTTCTAGGTTGTGTGGGGAACAGCAGCTCGTAGCTGCTGGTAAATCTCAGAACAGAGCAGCTTACTAAAGTACATTACCAGGCTAGTTTTTCTGTCGTATATTTTATCTTGCCGTAGCCACTCACAGCATTCCTTTGAAATTGGTTTGGGTCAATGTTTCTCCTCCGTAGATGTGCTGACATAAGATAGTAGCCAGCCAGCCTACAGCGGTGGTGGCCACCAGTCCACCCACAACTCCATTCCTTCTAGCCAAACTCAGGGACGCTACTCACTGTGTCTCGAGGTATCAACAAAACCAACACTCGCTCTATCTCCCACAAGCAAACACAGCACGTTAACCACACCACTGTATCAGCTGGTAGGCTTATGAATTGGTTATAACAACACTTGGCTGGATGGACAAACAGTAGAGGGGTAATGTTATCAACTGTTGATCGCAGGATCTGAATTTGATCTCGGCGTCTGAATTTGACTGTTCCATCCCTGTTGTTCAGGTCTGGCGCTGTGTTCCATCCCTGTTGTTCAGGTCTGGCGCTGTGTTCCATCCCTGTTGTTCAGGTCTGGCGCTGTGTTCCATCCCTGTTGTTCAGGTCTGGCGCTGTGTTCCATCCCTGTTGTTCAGGTCTGGCGCTGTGTTCCATCCCTGTTGTTCAGGTCTGGCGCTGTGTTCCATCCCTGTTGTTCAGGTCTGGCGCTGTGTTCCATCCCTGTTGTTCAGGTCTGGCGCTGTGTTCCATCCCTGTTGTTCATGTCTGGCGCTGTGTTCCATCCCTGTTGTTCATGTCTGGCGCTGTGTTCCATCCCTGCTGTTCAGGTCTGGCGCTGTGTTCCATCCCTGTTGTTCAGGTCTGGCGCTGTGTTCCATCTCTGTTGTTCATGTCTGGCGCTGTGTTCCATCCCTGTTGTTCAGGCCTGGCGCTGTGTTCCATCCCTGTTGTTCAGGCCTGGCGCTGTGTTCCATCCCTGTTGTTCAGGCCTGGCGCTGTGTTCCATCCCTGTTGTTCAGGTCTGGCGTAGCAATATCTTTCCCCATGTAGGATGCTTGGTAGTATTAACATGTGTATAAGCCTATACTATACCACTAGTCTGACCTCAAAAGAATGAAAGTTCCTTGTTTGTAATCTCCAGTAATGATGATGATGATGATGGGGGAGGTGACCGCATCTGTGGTCGTTGTGTGGACAGTGTGCATGGCTGTCATACTTGACCACCTCAACAGGTGGTGGCGGTAGCACCAGTGTGAAGAGCCGGGCTCACAAGTACGTACTTAGAGAGGGTATTTAACTCGTTGTTGGGTTGGTAATCGTCCGCAGACCGACGACCACAATCTGTTAAGTAGTCGTTTACTTATTTAACCTTAACACGTGTGGTGACACGAGCAGAGGATGGTCACCCTGGAGTATATTAACCATACCAGCAGAGTGTGTACTGATGATGCTGTATCACTTGTATGTGGCAACACACACCTACCAGTACACCATGACAACCATTACCCCAGCTACCAGTTACCCAGCACACCATGACAACCACTACCCCAGCTACCAGTTACCCAGCACACCATGACAACCATTACCCCAGCTACCAGTTACCCAGCACACCATGACAACCACTACCCCAGCTACCAGTTACCCAGCACACCATGACAACCATTACCCCAGCTACCACTACCCAGCACAACATAACAACCATTACCCCAGCTACCAGTTACCCAGCACACCATGACAACCATTACCCCAGCTACCAGTTGCCCAGCACAACATAACAACCATTACCCCAGCTACCAGTACCCAGCACAACATAACAACCATTACCCCAGCTACCAGTTACCTAGCACACCATGACAACCATTACCCCAGCTACCAGTTACCCAGCACACCATGACAACCATTACCCCAGCTACCAGTTACCCAGCACAACATAACAACCATTACCCCAGCTACCAGTTACCCAGCAAACCATGGCAACCATTACCCCAGCTACCAGTTACCCAGCACAACATAACAACCATTACCCCAGCTACCAGTACCCAGCACAACATAACAACCATTACCCCAGCTACCAGTTACCTAGCACACCATGACAACCATTACCCCAGCTACCAGTACCCAGCACACCATGACAACCACTACCTCAGCTACCAGTTACCCAGCACAACATAACAACCATTACCCCAGCTACCAGTTACCCAGCACACCATGACAACCACTACCTCAGCTACCAGTTACCCAGCACAACATAACAACCATTACCCCAGCTACCAGTTACCCAGCACACCATGACAACCATTACCCCAGCTACCAGTTACCCAGCACACCATGACAACCACTACCTCAGCTACCAGTTACCCAGCACAACATAACAACCATTACCCCAGCTACCAGTTACCCAGCACAACATAACAACCACTGCCCCAGATAACAGTACACCATGACAACCACTACCTCAGCTTGCAGTACCCAGCACACCATGACAACCACTACCAAGCACTTGTTCCCCTCCAGCCACATGTACTACCACAAACACACCAGCAACTAACCGTACTGTATCTAACCTCTTCCTCACAGGTGTTTCTCTCCCATCCATCCACCACCTACGGGTGTTGTACTGGACAGTGAAAGGGCCGGGCATAGGGGTGTGGTTGGGGTGGCAGTAGGTAGTGAGAGGGCCGGGGGTAGGGGTGTGGTTGGGGTGGCCTGTTAGTATACAAGACCCTAAGTTTACCTTAGTGGTCCGCCACACTATCCTCCCCCCACCCTGGGTCGTCCTTCTCTCCACCAGCAGCTACTGACGCTCCTCATTCCTCATGTTCCCTGGGTCGTCCACCAGCAGCTACTGACGCTGCTCATTCCTCATGTTCTCTGGGTCGTCCACCAGCAGCTACTGACGCTCCTCATTCCTCATGTTCCCTGGGCCGTCCACCAGCAGCTACTGACGCTCCTCATTTCTCATGTTCCCTGGGTCGTCCACCAGCAGCTACTGACGCTGCTCATTCCTCATGTTCCCTGGGTCGTCCACCAGCAGCTACTGACGCTCCTCATTCCTCATGTTCCCTGGGTCGTCCACCAGCAGCTACTGACGCTGCTCATTCCTCATGTTCCCTGGGTCGTCCACCAGCAGCTACTGACGCTGCTCATTCCTCATGTTCCCTGGGTCGTCCACCAGCAGCTACTGACGCTCCTTATTCCTCATGTTCCCTGGGTCGTCCACCAGCAGCTACTGACGCTGCTCATTCCTCATGTTCCCTGGGTCGTCCACCAGCAGCTACTGACGCTGCTCATTCCTCATGTTCCCTGGGTCGTCCACCAGCAGCTACTGACGCTCCTCATTCCTCATGTTCCCTGGGTCGTCCACCAGCAGCTACTGACGGTGCTCATTTCTCATGTTCCCTGGGTCGTCCACCAGCAGCTACTGACGCTTCTCATTCCTCATGTTCCCTGGGTCGTCCACCAGCAGCTACTGACGCTGCTCATTCCTCATGTTCCCTGGGTCGTCCACCAGCAGCTACTGACGCTGCTCATTCCTCATGTTCCCTGGGTCGTCCACCAGCAGCTACTGACGCTCCTCATTCCTCATGTTCCCTGGGTCGTCCACCAGCAGCTACTGACGCTCCTCGTTCCTCATGTTCCCTGGGTCGTCCACCAGCAGCTACTGACGCTCCTCATTCCTCATGTTCCCTGGGTCGTCCACCAGCAGCTACTGACGCTCCTCATTCCTCATGTTCCCTGGGTCGTCCACCAGCAGCTACTGACGCTGCTCATTCCTCATGTTCCCTGGGTCGTCCACCAGCAGCTACTGACGCTCCTCATTCCTCATGTTCCCTGGGTCGTCCACCAGCAGCTACTGACGCTCCTCATTCCTCATGTTCCCTGGGTCGTCCACCAGCAGCTACTGACGCTCCTCATTCCTCATGTTCCCTGGGTCGTCCACCAGCAGCTACTGACGCTCCTCATTCCTCATGTTCCCTGGGTCGTCCACCAGCAGCTACTGACGCTCCTCATTCCTCATGTTCCCTGGGTACCAGTCGTTTTCTTGTGTTCTTTATGAGGATTATCTTTGGAAGATTTCTTAACATGATTTTTTATACTTGTTTATAGTTGCTTGGTTCTGTGTGGCTTTGACTGGTGCGCTCTCTCCGGTGGGTTCTGTCACTTACCTCTTCACTATACGTTGAACAGTGATGTGTGGTGAGTTGTGTGTGACGGGTTATGTGTGCTGGGTTGTGTGTGACGGGTTATGTGTGGTGGGTTGTGTGTGACGGGTTATGTGTGGTGGGTTGTGTGTGACGGGTTATGTGTGGTGGGTTGTGTGTGACGGGTTATGTGTGGTGGGTTGTGTGTGACGGGTTATGTGTGGTGGGTTGTGTGTGATGGGTTGTGTTTGGTTGTGGATAGGAAGCTGTAGCGTCGATGTGTTACACATGACAGCTAGAGAATGGATGTGAGCTGATGAAGCTTTTTTTCGTCTGTTCTGTCCTGACGCTAATGCAGGAGACGGGGAACAAGCAAGACGAGGTAGCTTCAACAACACACGAATATAAACCGGAATAAGAGCCTTACATCTGGAGCTAAGTCCCACAAACTACTACGCCTTGCCTGCTTCATATGTCATGGTTCAGACTATGGACAGCACGTCACCCCTTATATACCACATCGATCCAGTTACTTCTGTCCAGAGCACGCCTATCGCCCGGGTACCCCGGGTACCCAAAGGCAAATCACTGCATCCTTTCATCTCTTCCTCCGTCTTTCTCTGACACAAGACTCCTGTCAGTCTTTGCTCATTCTCTCCTCACGGCCTAACCCTTTCAGCATAGCCTGGTCGGTGCTCAGAGTGAGCCTGCTGACCTTACCACCACACTCCACTCTTACAGCAACACTCCCTGCACAGTCAGGCCGCCTTACATCACATATAGACCGTCCTCAACCAACACAACTACTTACCTACCTTCCTCCTTTCCTTCATACATCACCATCTTTTCTCTGATTTACACTGACCTGACCTCTCCTTACACTAAACTACTTAAAGCACGAGAGAGAGAGAGAGAGAGAGAGAGAGAGAGAGAGAGAGAGAGAGAGAGAGAGAGAGAGAGAGAGAGAGAGAGAGAGAGAGAGAGACTTTTGCTGTTGAATAATAATTTATGGACAGCAGGAGTGTCGGGGAGGAGTAGATGATAAAGCTGTGAAGATAAAGAATTACGTGCATGATTGACAACGTGTGGTGAGGGAGTGAGGCCTGCCTGAACTACTACTGTTGCTGCCACCGACGGGTTACAATGACTGGAGAGAGTGTGAGGAAGGAGGTGGATAAAACTGTTGTGTCTCAGTTTAGAGTAGGAACTTGGGTCAGTTATGATAAGTATGTTTGTAAGAAAGTGATGTGCTGATGGTCAACAGTCACTAGGGTGTTAGCGTCATGTAGGTTGTAGCAGTGTGGCCACTCTACCATACGTCGTCGTATGTGGTGAGATGGAGGGGCGTGGCCGGGTATACGTGTCAGTTGTTTGTTTTGATTGTGTCAGTGAGGAAGACAGTACACCTCCATGCCAGAGTGTTGGTCACCATCAGGAAGCCATCATGACCTTGTCTTTCCTATCACCGACCCTTGTTATGTTGCCACACACTTGTCAACTACCTGGCTGAACATTACATCTCTCAAATTTTTCTTGCATTGTATTCTCTCTCTTGAATGTTTTTTATTCGTTTAGTGTATCTCATTTATATTCGAAGTCATATACCGTGTCTTACTTAAGTTTCAGCGTATGTATTGTTACATTGTAGTGTGTATTGGTGTTATTAGTGAACATATACGAAAGAAAAGAACAAGAACTTCGTTCCAGATGCTATGAACACAGGTCATATACTGTATATACAGGTCACACACTCTATATATAGTGAGATACTCTGCGGACAGGTCAGATACTCTATATACAGGTCAGATACTCTATATATAGGTCAGATACTCTGTATACAGGTCAGGTACTATGTATACAGGACAGATACTTTATATACAGGTCAGACACTCTATATACAGGTATTATGCTTAGGGGCAAGAATTACAGTTTGTTGATTGTTTTGAAGTGTTTACGTTCATGAACTACATTTCCCTTACACTTGTGAATTAGTGTTTTATTGTTATCTGTTAGAGTGTATGTCACATTGTATGTACAACTGGCATTAGATATTGAAGGTAAGAATGTTAGGGTGTATGTCACATTGTATGTACAACTGGCATTAGATACTGAAGGTAAGAATGTTAGGGTGTATGTCACATTGTATGTACAACTGGCATTAGATATTGAAGGTAAGAATGTTAGGGTGTATGTCACATTGTATGTACAACTGGCATTAGATATTGAAGGTAAGAATGTTAGGGTGTACGTCACACTGTATGTACAACTGGCATTAGATACTGAAGGTAAGAATGTTAGGGTGTATGTCACATTGTATGTACAACTGGCATTAGATATTGAAGGTAAGAATGTTAGGGTGTATGTCACATTGTATGTACAACTGGCATTAGATATTGAAGGTAAGAATGTTAGGGTGTATGTCACATTGTGTGTACAACTGGCATTAGATATTGAAGGTAAGAATGTTAGGGTGTATGTCACATTGTATGTACAACTGGCATTAGATATTGAAGGTAAGAATGTTAGGGTGTATGTCACACTGTATGTACAACTGGCATTAGATATTGAAGGTAAGAATGTTAGGGTGTATGTCACATTGTATGTACAACTGGCATTAGATATTGAAGGTAAGAATGTTAGGGTGTATGTCACATTGTATGTACAACTGGCATTAGATATTGAAGGTAAGAATGTTAGGGTGTACGTCACACTGTATGTACAACTGGCATTAGATATTGAAGGTAAGAATGTTAGGGTGTATGTCACATTGTATGTACAACTGGCATTAGATATTGAAGGTAAGAATGTTAGGGTGTATGTCACACTGTATGTACAACTGGCATTAGATATTGAAGGTAAGAATGTTAGGGTGTATGTCACATTGTATGTACAACTGGCATTAGATATTGAAGGTAAGAATGTTAGGGTGTACGTCACACTGTATGTACAACTGGCATTAGATATTGAAGGTAAGAATGTTAGGGTGTATGTCACATTGTATGTACAACTGGCATATATTGAAGGTAAGAATGTTAGGGTGTACGTCACACTGTATGTACAACTGGCATTAGATATTGAAGGTAAGAATGTTAGGGTGTATGTCACATTGTATGTACAACTGGCATTAGATATTGAAGGTAAGAATGTTAGGGTGTATGTCACATTGTATGTACAACTGGCATTAGATATTGAAGGTAAGAATGTTAGCGGCTTTACGAGAGCAGGAAAGTAAGTGGTCACGCTAGGCTGAGCAGTTCATTGGTTTTGGTTTGTCATTAATGTTTTCATTAAGAGGCTTCACTTAAACCATGGCTTATGGGTCCCCCATGTTAATGTTAAACTGATCATCATCTACTGTCCACCAACGGTTGAAGGGCAGGTTAATATGTTGCATTTGTTACAATTACTTATGGTTACGTGGGTCTACTGTGACCACCCATCGTATGGACACCATGATCCCTGCCTAGTCTCGTGGTACGTCTACTACAATACTACATAAACCATGTACAACAATGGTTACATATTCACTATGGCGGTTGTCTATAACACCAGGAAATATTCAATAATATATAGGATTCTCTCTCTCATAGTGCAAGGCCTTGGATACAGTGAACTAGTGGTGTATGTATCCTTGTTGCACTGAGCGAGAGGTGTTCGATGGTTTTCACTGTCGTAAATATTACATATTGTTCGTTATGTGTCAAAGCTGTAACGCTGTAGAATAAATGTATGAAGACTTTATGTTTCCCCCAGACATAACCAAACCTGTAAACGGTATATTATATAAGCGGAGAACACGTTAACCTTCCTATATAAGTTGGCAGCGTAAACTACCGGTCATAACTACCGCCACACACGGTTGACGTTTGGTGGTGGTGGTGGTGAGTGAAGCACTTAGTGTCGCGCTGGCAGTCTTACCGGCCGGTGTGGTGACTGCCTGCGTCGTCCTTCCTTGTCATATTTTGGTCAGTTGTGGATATGTGTGTTGAACATTAGAGAACACCTGTGTGTGATGGTGATGCCCGGCCCGGCACGAGTGGCCAAGCTGCCTCATCCAGCCACACCACCCGCCGTTGTGGTGATGCCCGGCCCGGCACGGGTGGCCAAGCTGCCTCATCCAGCCACACCACCCGCCGTTGTGGTGATGCCCGGCCCGGCACGGCACGGGTGGCCAAGCTGCCTCATCCAGCCACACCACCCGCCGTTGTGGTGATGGTGGTGTCTGTACATTGTCCTGGCGCCGCCCCCACACATGCAACTATCCTAAGGTGAGTTTTCTTATGTAGGTACGAAACCAGGAAGTAATCGTTTGTCATTTGGTTTATGTTTAAGTACGAGACCATGAAGTAATTGTCATGTACCACCGGCCAGTTCTCATGTCACGAGGAAAATGTGGAAACTCTTAACCATGGAAGTAGGAATAGTTTTAGTATTGCATCCTTATTTGCAAACGATCGCTGGCTGTTACGTCTTCGTTGTTAAAACCATGGAACTGCTTCTAATCGGATAAAACAATCAAATCGTTTACAAATTTATTTTCAAATATGGAAAATAATTTCGACAGATACAGGTTTGGTGAGGTTGTAACAGGTTTCGTTAGTCACATTAGGTTTACACTCGTTAACCCACACTTCTTCCCTCTTATCTTCTGCTGCCCGTGACGGTCCCCCGCTCTAATTGTATTATATAATCACGGGATTGTAACTTGTGATGTATCTCTACTTTAAACACGACAGTTGAGAAGCTGGCAAGAGTTATTAAGCTGTTGTCAACATTTCACGAATATAAAGTAAGATAAAAAGAAATACTTTTGATAAAGTTACATGTCCAGTTGTAAAATCTAATAGTATATGATTATTTATCATTATTGGTTTATGTCAGTCATCAATATTCACACTAGGGGATGGTCATAAAGTATGAGCACATATTTACCTGGTCATAAAGTATGAGCACATATTTACCTGGTCATAAAGTATGAGCACATATTTACCTGGTCATAAAGTATGAGCACATATTTACCTGGTCATAAAGTATGAGCACATATTTACCTGGTCATAAAGTATGAGCACATATTTACCTGGTCATAAAGTATGAGCACATATTTACCTGGTCATAAAGTATGAGCACATATTTACCTGGTCATAAAGTATGAGTACATATTTACCTGGTCATAAAGTATGAGCACATATTTACCTGGTCATAAAGTATGAGCACATATTTACCTGGTCATAAAGTATGAGCACATATTTACCTGGTCATAAAGTATGAGCACATATTTACCTGGTCATAAAGTATGAGCACATATTTACCTGGTCATAAAGTATGAGCACATATTTACCTGGTCATAAAGTATGAGCACATATTTACCTGGTCATAAAGTATGAGCACATATTTACCTGGTCATAAAGTATGAGCACATATTTACCTCTGTTTGCTGTTCATTTATTTAGTGGTTTCGTCTTTGTATAATTTATTTGAAATCATTATTCAGCTGAGCAGGGCACAGTAGGCAAGTGGCATAACAGGTCATGTTGATGTTCTCACCGGTCATGTTGGATGATCACTCAGGTCATGTTAATGTTCTCACCGGTCATGTTGGTGATGATCACTCGGGTCATGTTAATGTTCTCACCGGTCATGTTGGTGATGATCACTCGGGTCATGTTAATGTTCTCACCGGTCATGTTGGTGATGATCACTCAGGTCATGTTAATGTTCTCACAGGTCATGTTGGTGATGATCACTCAGGTCATGTTAATGTTCTCACAGGTCATGTTGGTGATGATCACTCAGGTCATGTTAATGTTCTCACAGGTCATGTTGGTGATGATCACTCGGGTCATGTTAATGTTCTCACAGGTCATGTTGGTGATGATCACTCGGGTCATGTTAATGTTCTCACAGGTCATGTTGGTGATGATCACTAGGGTCATGGTAATGTCCTCGTAGAATTAAGAATAAATTTAAGATTTATGAATGTTGAACTAAATGTGCGTGTTGATATTACTTTATTGATACTTGGTGAAAATTAGGACATAAATGGTCATAGAGATCATACTGGGATATGTTGAACTGAGTGTAACTGTAAAACATGAACACCACTGCACAGCCTGACCATAGTTGGCAACCAAACCTAACACTATCGACTTGCTTGACCTTATTAGAAAAATTAATTAACGTTCAGGTAAGTTAATCAAGAATATTGAAATGAAATTAAACATAACACTACATTTAGGTCACAACAGTTTATGTAGTGGACGGCCATTGTAAATTGCAATAGTTTATATATATGTTATATATTTGTTCTTACATAAAGGGTTAGATTTTGTTAGATGTGGATTTTGTTCATTAGAAGATGGTTATAGGAAATGAAGTTAAGAATATTAAGGAAGAAATATTTTGACCTTTTTTTCGACTTCATACATTACTGCATTATACATACACCTCCCTGATCAGTGATACAGTACTGCAGTGAACGTGCACCTTCCGGATCAGTGATACAGTACTGCATTATACATACACCTCCCTGATCAGTGATACAGTACTGCAGTGAACGTGCACCTTCCGGATCAGTGATACAGTACTGCATTATACATACACCTCCCTGATCAGTGATACAGTACTGCAGTGAACGTGCACCTTCCGGATCAGTGATACAGTACTGCATTATACATACACCTCCCTGATCAGTGATACAGTACTGCAGTGAACGTGCACCTTCCGGATCAGTGATACAGTACTGCATTATACATACACCTCCCTGATCAGTGATACAGTACTGCAGTGAACGTGCACCTTCAGGATCAGTGATACAGTACTGCATTATACATACACCTCCCTGATCAGTGATACAGTACTGCAGTGAACGTGCACCTTCCGGATCAGTGATACAGTACTGCATTATACATGCACCTCCCTGATCAGTGATACAGTACTGCAGTGCTGGCTTATTTTAGCCTATTTCAGCTGCAGGTGTTAGCTTGTGTCTATAGGTAGTTAGGTAGTTAGGAAGGGTCTTGAGAAACGTCACTGCTGAGGTCTTACATACGGGTCAGCAGGTGTACACGTACGTACATGGTCATCATATTTCTACGGACGTTTAGGGCCAATATCTCGTGCAGAGTCATAGGTTTGTGTGTCAGCCGGGAGGGATGGTGTCAGCCGGGAGGGATGGTGTCAGCAGGGAGGGATGGTGTCAGCCAGAACATCACTCAGGCAGGGAAAGTCAGAAGCCGTCGTCAGCTGGGCGGCTTTTCTCACCGCTATCATGTGGACGATTGATGATGCCCTCCTTACCATCCACCCTCCCCATGGTTCACTACCTCACCCCACCCTTCCCATGGTTCACTACCTCACCCCACCCTCCCCATGGTTCACTACCTCACCCCACCCTCCCCATGGTTCACTACCTCACCCCACCCTCCCCATGGTTCACTACCTCACCCCACCCTCCCCATGGTTCACTACCTCACCCCACCCTCCCCATGGTTCACTACCTCACCCCACCCTCCCCATGGTTCACTACCTCACCCCACTCTCCCCATGGTTCACTACCTCACCCCACCCTCCCCATGGTTCACTACCTCACCCCACCCTCCCCATGGTTCACTACCTCACCCCACCCTCCCCATGGTTCACTACCTCACCCCACCCTCCCCATGGTTCACTACCTCACCCCACCCTCCCCATGGTTCACTACCTCACCCCACCCTCCCCATGGTTCACTACCTCACCCCACCCTCCCCATGGTTCACTACCTCACCCCACCCTCCCCATGGTTCACTACCTCACCCCACTCTCCCCATGGTTCACTACCTCACCCCACCCTCCCCATGGTTCACTACCTCACCCCACCCTCCCCATGGTTCACTACCTCACCCCACCCTCCCCATGGTTCACTACCTCACCCCACCCTCCCCATGGTTCACTACCTCACCCCACCCTCCCCATGGTTCACTACCTCACCCCACCCTCCCCATGGTTCACTACCTCACCCCACCCTCCCCATGGTTCACTACCTCACCCCACCCTCCCCATGGTTCACTACCTCACCCCACCCTCCCCATGGTTCACTACCTCACCCCACCCTCCCCATGGTTCACTACCTCACCCTCCCCATGGTTCACTACCTCACCCTCCCCATGGTTCACTACCTCACCCCACCCTCCCCATGGTTCACTACCTCACCCCACCCTCCCCATGGTTCACTACCTCACCCCACCCTCCCCATGGTTCACTACCTCACCCCACCCTCCCCATGGTTCACTACCTCACCCCACCCTCCCCATGGTTCACTACCTCACCCCACCCTCCCCATGGTTCACTACCTCACCCCACCCTCCCCATGGTTCACTACCTCACCCCACCCTCCCCATGGTTCACTACCTCACCCCACCCTCCCCATGGTTCACTACCTCACCCCACCCTCCCCATGGTTCACTACCTCACCCCACCCTCCCCATGGTTCACTACCTCACCCCACCCTCCCCATGGTTCACTACCTCACCCCACCCTCCCCATGGTTCACTACCTCACCCCACCCTCCCCATGGTTCACTACCTCACCCCACCCTCCCCATGGTTCACTACCTCACCCCACCCTCCCCATGGTTCACTACCTCACCCCACCCTCCCCATGGTTCACTACCTCACCCCACCCTCCCCATGGTTCACTACCTCACCCCACCCTCCCCATGGTTCACTACCTCACCCCACCCTCCCCATGGTTCACTACCTCACCCCACCCTCCCCATGGTTCACTACCTCACCCCACCCTCCCCATGGTTCACTACCTCACCCCACCCTCCCCATGGTTCACTACCTCACCCCACCCTCCCCATGGTTCACTACCTCACCCCACCCTCCCCATGGTTCACTACCTCACCCCACCCTCCCCATGGTTCACTACCTCACCCCACCCTCCCCATGGTTCACTACCTCACCCCACCCTCCCCATGGTTCACTACCTCACCCCACCCTCCCCATGGTTCACTACCTCACCCCACCCTCCCCATGGTTCACTACCTCACCCCACCCTCCCCATGGTTCACTACCTCACCCCACCCTCCCCATGGTTCACTACCTCACCCCACCCTCCCCATGGTTCACTACCTCACCCCACTCTCCCCATGGTTCACTACCTCACCCCACTCTCCCCATGGTTCACTACCTCACCCCACCCTCCCCATGGTTCACTACCTCAACCCACCCTCCCATGGTTCACTACCTCACCCCACCCTCCCCATGGTTCACTACCTCACCCCACCCTCCCCATGGTTCACTACCTCACCCCACCCTCCCCATGGTTCACTACCTCACCCCACCCTTCCCATGGTTCACTACCTCACCCCACCCTCCCCATGGTTCACTACCTCACCCCACTCTCCCCATGGTTCACTACCTCACCCCACTCTCCCCATGGTTCACTACCTCACCCCACCCTTCCCATGGTTCACTGAGTATCATATTCAGTACTAGAGTGAAGTATACAACACCCAACCCAAGCCACAACCTAAGGCAACACGTATGTCTTGCCTGGTGTGGGCCAGGCTACTACCACCATCCTCATGTTCAGTGTTACAGTCATAAGAGGAAGGTGTTGCCGGCACCACTGTACATTAGGCCACTTAACTACCCTTCCTGCCTCACACAATATATTATCATGTAGCCAGCCTACCCTTGACAGTCTTGCAGGAGGAGTGATCAATTCATTAACTTAATATTGACGATCACTTGTACTAGTTACTCTTGGAAAATTAAAATGTCCCGACCACTGTTTAACTGGCGATATAAGGTAACCTGCAGTGCCACCTTGCTCAGCTTCCCCAGTCACTGTTCTCGCTAGCCAAGTGTGTGGCTTTCATTGTGTTTCCTCACACGATCAAGTGTCACACCATATACTCTTTATAAGTCTGCCTCGTGTATAGGTCGAACATTGATTTTTGATCAAGAAATCATTAATTTATGATATGCCTCATGTGTAGGTCGATCCAAGTTTTTGAGGATAATGGAACCACAAATTAGGGTAATAAAGCACCACATTTTATTACATATAAAATAATTTCTCTACAATCCTCACTACAAAACTCTCTACGTCCTGTTGATGAGGGTCGCTGAGCGAGCGCCGCCGGTAAATTGTTTACCATTTATCATTACGGCACTTTACGTTGAAACGCGGGAAAGGCCAGCAAAAGTATTGTATATATCCATTCAAGTATTTGTCAGTCAGGACAGATTAAAAGTTTTTTAAAGTAAAATATATTTGTGATTTAAGTATTTTTAACCGAAAATAATTTTAAAAACACGTAGCATGTAGCTGATACGCCAGAGCCCTGGTCACGAAGACTTTGCCTTTACATCGGCCATTTCTATGCAGCCTTTGATATTACCGTATGTTGAAATTGTTTATATTCTTATCATTTTGCATATTTTTCAGAAATATGGCAAGTTTATATATAATACAATGTTGTGGTACTTTTAATTTACAAATACCAGTCCGGGTATTTGCGTAACTCCCGCCACAAAGAGCAAGCCGCTGGTACTGTTGTTATAAACATTAAGATGTGGATTATTATAGGAAATATCGCAAAGGTTTTTACTACAGAAGTGTAAGTTAGTTTCATGTACTGAAGGCACTGCGCAGCTTCTCATTATTAATTGGTACATACTTTACGTTTCCATTGTTTACTGGCAGTATTGTTCATGTCTGAATCCTAAAGTTGTTCTTAGCCCTTCCTCTCATGCATAGGTCGACCCCCTTCCCAACATGCACAGATTTCAACCTAACGAAATTATTTCCCATGCATAGGTCGACCCCCAAATTTTTTGTCTAGAATTTTGGTCTTAAAAACTAAGTATGCACGAGTATATACGATATAGACATTTCCAACGCATGCACCCTCTTCTTTTGCGCTCAAGGCCCAAGTCTCGCGTCCGTACATTAATGTCGAGACAAGTATACCATCAGACAAGCCCATCTAATCTCTACCAGACACTCTTCTTTCTTTCCATACTCTCCTTAATACATAAAGGACCTCAGCCCCGTTTTCCACCGTATGATTCACCTTAGACCCAATGATTTCACCTTTTGCCTAAATCCATTCCTAGGTAGTACCTACAAGCACTCTAGTTCCTCCTTATTCAGACATAAACACATCGTTTCCCATCTTCCTTCTGCACCTCACTATGTTTTGTTTACCTTCACTATCTGCTTTGTTCACACTCGTAATCTGTCAGCAGCTTCTGCAGTTTGTCTCTCGACTCTGTTACCAGAGCCACGTCGTCTGCAAACTGCAGCTGATTCACTTTCCAGCCCTGCTTCCCAAGCACACCATAGACCCACTGCTCAATACAGGATGCACACATTTACCTCCATCACAACTCCATCCACGAACAGATTAAACAGCCATGGTGACATCAAGACACCTTTGACGCAGACTTCATCTTCCCCGGGAACGAAAAACACTCCTCCCATCCTTCTCGCATGCGTGTCTTATTTTCCTGAGGTAAAACTTTCTCACTGCACTGGTAACTTTATCCATATGTAACGTCTTCACCAACGCCTCTCAACTCATCATACATTCGCTCCAGATCCATCAATGTTATACATAACTCTCTCTCTCTCTCTCTCTCTCTCTCTCTCTCTCCCCGTAAGTTTTATCACAAAAGTTCAAGGCAGATGATGATAATGATAATTATTTTTGATATTTGAAGTATACATCCATGTACAAATAGGACCATATTTGTGGTGTAGCGAGATGTGGTGTGGTGTAGTGTGGCTGGGCACGGAACAAAACCTATCCTCCAGGATGGAGCCCAAACTTGGCCTGTCAATAATGATAATTTCATGACAAATAAACGTGGAGGTGGACGCGACTTTGACCTGTCCACGTGCACACGTGTAACACGTGTATAGACAAGTGACATACTTGCATGTTCAGACATGCACATGTACACAGAAACTATGTAGTTTACGGGAATCATTATGCATGACCTGTCATGTTGGTCACTATGGTATTACAAGTTGGTATCATAATAGGTATAATATAGTGTAACCCTTCCTTTCTCCTTACTCACTAACTACGTCGACAATGTCTCTACTCGCAAGGTTTACAATGTCTCTTTACTCGGTGTTTACAACGTGGCTCCACTCGCTAGGTTCACAATGTCTATATAATCATACCCTGGCAACAAATACCATAAATTAAATCATTTGCTAATGATTGTTATTTAATGGTACTGACATGGACGCCCTTCACTGATCTGTAAAAATGGCAACATCGACATGCCATGCTGTATATATAGATAATTTGTTTTATAGTAAAAGATCTTGCTTCATAAATGAAGTGAGAGAACATTGAGTACTGACAACATTCATTAGTTTGATTATTGATAAGATACAACTAATGTCGATATCATGGTAAATATCATACTGTATTGATATGATGGTGCAAATATTGATATTTATGATACATATATTGATGGTACAAATATTGATATGATGGTACAAATATTGATATTACTAATAGTGATGTTATTACATGTATTGAAATATGTACAAATGGGTAACTATTTATATTCCTCGTGATTGCAGTTCAGTGTTCTGTATTTCCGTATCTGGCGATCTTTACAGTATATGTATATATTTACGTATCATATTGCATGGCTGTAGTATACAGTATATAATGTTGAAGTTGCAACATTTACCTCAGTTACTCACCTCTTATATCATCCTTGGAAAGCATGAAAAATAGAATCATATTAATGTCTTCATCATACATTATACATCATATTACTATCATACATTATACATCAGTACTTTGCAAGTTTATATCATATTCTCACCGTCTGAGAAATTTTTCAAATGAGATTTACATTTCATGAAGTATTATCTGTATACGAATATTAGAATGATTACGATAGCATATATTGGTCTTTAACATTATATATATATATATATATATATATATATATATATATATATATATATATATATATATATATATATGTTTTAAATATCTGGGAGTGGATTTGGCAGCGGATGGAACCATGGAATCGGAAGTGAATCATAGGGTGGGGGAGGGGGCGAAATTTCTGAGAGCGTTGAAAAATGTGTGGAAGACGAGAACGTATCTTGGAAAGCAAAAATGGGTATGTTTGAAGGAATAGTGGTTCCAACAATGTTGTATGGTTGCGAAGCGTGGGCTATGGATAGTGTTGTGCGGAGGAGGATGGATGTGCTGGAAATGAGTAATGAAAGTATAAGAGAGATGTGCGGTGATGAAAAGAGTGTGGTTGAGAGAGCAGAAGAGGGTGTTTTGAAATGGTTTGGTCACATGGAGAGAATGAGTGAGGAAAGATTGACAAAGATGATGTATGTGTCAAGAGGTGGAGGGAACGAGAAGTGGCGAGACCAAATTGGAGGTGGAAAGATGGAGTGAAAAAGATTGAGTGATTGGGGCCTGAACATGCAGGAGGGTGAAAGGCGTGCAAGGAATATTGAATTAGATGGATTGAACCAGGGCATGTGAAGCATCTGTGGTACACCATGGAAAGTTTTGTGGGGCATGGATGTGGAAAGGGAGATGTGGTTTCGATGCATTATACATGGCAGCTAGAGACCGACTGCGAACGAATGTGGCCCTTGTCTTTTCCTAACGCTACCTCGCGCACATGCGGGGGGAGGGGGGAAGGGGTTGTCATTTCATGTGGCGGGGTGGCGACGGGAATGAATAAGGGCAGACAGTATGAATTATGTACATGTGTATATATGTACATGTCTGGTGTGTATATATATATGTATACGTTGAGATGTATAGTTATGGATATGTGCGTGTGTGGACGTGTATGTATATACATGTGTATGTGGGTGGGTTGGGCCATTCGTCTGCTTCCTTGCGCTACCTCGCTAACGCGGGAGACAGCGACAAAGTATAATATAAGACAGCAACAGAACGATGTGGCCCTCGTCTGGTCCTGGCATTACCTTGCAAGTACAGGAAACGGCAATCAAGTATGTTGGGTAAAAGAAACTCAATTTAAAGATCTTGGTGTTATCAGCAATGATATAATCAGGATGCTGGTGTTATCAATAATTGGTGTTAACAAGCTATATATAAGGATTTTGGTTTTATCAAAAATAGACTAACACTTCACATTAACAGTAACAATTCTTTTCTTATAGAAAACTTTGCGAGTCGTGAAGACTCTACCCAATATTCAGTTATGAGGTATGTTGATTTATGAACCCAATGAGTAAGAAATATAGATTCAATATTAGAAGTAGGAGTACGCAGTCTGTTGGGGATAAGAGGGCCTGGGAAGCGAGTCAGTTGTTCGCCGATGATACAGCTCTGGTGGCTGATTCGAGAGAGAGAGAGTGCTGAAGTTGGTGTCTGAGTTTAGGAAAAGTATGTGAAAGAAGGTTGAGAGTAAATGGGAATAAGAATAAGGTTAGGGATAAATTAATTGGGATGTGAGCTCTTGCTTCACATGATTACTATGTGGCCATTGGCCACCCAAGGGTGGGCCGTTTTGATAACTATTTCGTTCCCTTCACCTCGAAGCTTTGGAACTCTACCTTCTCGTGTCTTTTCCAGTAACTATGATCTGGCATACTTCTAAGACGAAAGATTTTTAAACGTGCGATAGAAGATGTTAGACGCAAGGCAGGAGATGTTTGATGAAAGTTCGTTAATGTAGTATGACGCTGCCACATGTTTGTCACTTTAAATGGTCATGAGATATGGTTGGTTCATGTCAGACGGTATGATCCCACATGCCGTTATCATGGCTACGATACCCAACACACTGCCTCTCCCAAACCAATAACCTCTTCCCGATTTCTGTACATTCGAAAAGAGTCGGTATTTGGCGACGTCATTTTCCTGTAGGTTTATGTCACATATGTTTTTGTTGAGCTATTCAGGTTAGCCTGGTAAAGACTAGAACCGAACCCAAGCTCTCAGACATTGTGTATTACCGGCTACCCAACCCGGAGGCGTTACCTGTTGTACACAAGTTACGCTCGGCTATGTCATTCGAGAACCGGACGAACACAATTTGTATGTTACATGGTTTAACAGAGCGGGTTTACCTGATTAATCTTAAGATTCTCAAGATAATCATTGGTGTTGATCATTATATAATATAAATCACGCGCAAAATTGTGATCCTTTCCAATATATATATATATATATATATATATATATATATATATATATATATATATATATATATATATATATATAATATAATAGAATCAAAAGTGTTTATGTTCATAAGTAAGTGTTGTCTTCTAATCATGATTATTTAACTAGGAGAAGCGTGGGGTAGGTGTACGGGCGGTGACAGTACCAGTACAACACTGAGAATTTTTGGTGGGTAATTGATAACAAGTTAAACGTCAAACAGTGTGTGACGTAACCTGGGTTGTGCTGCCACCACCACGTGTTGGAACGACCTGCTATGGTCTTGGCTGGGTTAAGGAATTCACTTCTAACTTTACACAAAGATCTTGGAAGGCCCCCACACTGCACGGCCCCACCCTACACTACCCACCGCTTGCTTGCCTCACTGCAAGAAAGACCTTACTACAACATTTGCACTTGAAGACATTGTCTCATTTATTATTATTGTTATTAACCGTGACGCATTCACGGCCCGCTCAAGGGTCGAGCACAAACAGGTTCGACTGCTGGTACGTTTAGCCGGTCTGCAGTTAACCCAGCTGTTCATCATGTGTCTGGGGTTGGTTACGTATATATGCTTGGTGTAATGAGGTAGAGCGTCCAGTAACCCGTGCCAACTGGCATAACGTTGTACGTACTCATCAACGCATTCGTTTACGATGACGAACGTTGTTGTACCATTAATGACACTTGTTGTAATTGTGCCAGGACCAGGCGCTACAACAATAGCCAACATATCGTATACGGGGCAGAAAAGTCTCCATTGTTTTTCCATGTTATATTGTTGTGGCTCAGGTGTGGGGAAGCACAATATAATGTACACGTGACCATAGCAGAAAATGTACGTCATAATGATACATCATGATTATTAGTTATGATAAATGAACATAATTATTGATTCCCAGGGTATGGCACTGTATTTGAGCAAAGTAATACTGTCATGGGCTCAGTAGTGAGGTTCGAGACACTACATATGTACGAGGAAGATTACGAGACACTGTACACATGTACGAGGAAGATCACGAGACACTGTACACATGTACGAGGAAGATCACGAGACACTGTACACATGTACGTGGAAGATCACGAGACACTGTACACATGTACGTGGAAGATCACGAGACACTGTACACATGTACGAGGAAGATCACGAGACACTGTACACGTGTACGAGGAAGATCACGAGACACTGTACACGTGTACGAGGAAGATCACGAGACACTGTACACATGTACGAGGAAGATCACGAGACACTGTACACATGTACGAGGAAGATCACGAGACACTGTACACATGTACGAGGAAGATCACGAGACACTGTACACATGTACGAGGAAGATCACGAGACACTGTACACATGTACGAGGAAGATCACGAGACACTGTACACATGTACGAGGAAGATCACGAGACACTGTACACATGTACGAGGAAGATCACGAGACACTGTACACATGTACGAGGAAGATCACGAGACACTGTACACGTGTACGAGGAAGATCACGAGACACTGTACACGTGTACGAGGAAGATCACGAGACACTGTACACGTGTACGAGGAAGATCACGAGACACTGTACACATGTACGAGGAAGATCACGAGACGCTCTACACATGTACGAGGAAGATCACGAGACACTGTACACATGTACGAGGAAGATCATCATGTGTGTGGGTTACCAACCAACGGCAGAGTGGGTAGGAGCAACAGTGTTGCATGACGTACCAGAGGCGCAGTCATACCTGGTGCCAGTGTATGGTTGGTTAGTGGTACATCATCATACCTGGTGCTAGTGTATGGTTGGTTAGTGGTACATCATCATGCGTGGTGCTTGTGTATGGTTGGTTAGTGGTACATAGTCATACCTGGTGCTAGTGTATGGTTGGTTAGTGGTACATCATCATACCTAGTGCCAGTGTATGGTTGGTTAGTGGTACATCATCATACCTGGTGTTAGTGTATGGTTGGTTAGTGGTACATCATCATGCGTGGTGCTTGTGTATGGTTGGTTAGTGGTACATAGTCATACCTGGTGGTAGTGTATGGTTGGTTGATACATCATACCTGGTGCTAGTATATGGTTGGTTAGTGGTACATCATCATACCTGGTGCTAGTGTATGGTTGGTTAGTGGTACATCATCATACCTGGTGCTAGTATATGGTGAGAGATGGTGAGACATTCGTCAGTCGGTATTCCAATCTTGCTATATCTGGCGCGTCACGGTATGTTATAATATATATATGAAGGTGCGCGTTCCTATGCACTTTATTCGTATACCTCCGCGTTGTACAGATAGGTTCGGTAAAATGCTATCTGCTGGCTATGTGCGCCTGTTGGGAAATAACCGGTGTAGACACCGTTGCTCACCAATGTGAGACGAAGGGTATTAGAGTACATAGTATTCGAATAGTTATTTCCTACAAGCCAGGCCCATAACCTAGCGGTAGCATTCCCGCCTGTGGCACAGGGGTCCCGAGTTCGATCCTGGATGTTGGAGGTTTGTATGTTCTATGAAGGTAAGCGTTCATATGCACTTTATTCGTGTATATATATATATATATATATATATATATATATATATATATATATATATATATATATCATACTATTCGCCATTTCCCGCATTAGCGAGGTAGCGTTAAGAACAGAGGACTGGGCCTTTGAGGGAATATTCTCACCTGGCCCCCTTCTCTGTTCCTTCTTTTGGAAAATTAAAAAAGGAGGGGAGGATTTCCAGCCACCCGCTCCCTCCCCTTTTAGTCGCCTTCAACGACACGCAGGGAATACGTGGGAAATATTCTTCCTCCCCTATCCCCAGGGAAAATGTATGTATATATATATATATATATATATATATATATATATATATATACATGGAAAAAAAAGGAAACGTGTATATATATATGTAATATATATATATATATATATATATATATATATATATATATATATATATATATATATATATATATGTTTTTTTTTTTTTTCCAAAAGAAGGGAACAGAGAAGAGGGCCAGGTGAGGATATTCCCTCAAAGGCCCAGTCCTCTGTTCTTAACGCTACCTCGCTATCGCGGGAAATGGCGAATAGTATAAAAAAAATATATATATATATATATATATATATATATATATATATATATATATATGTGTGTGTGTGTGTGTATGTATGCATATGTGCGTGTGTGGGCGTTTATGTATATACATGTGTATGTATATATTCTTTCGTCTGTTTCCTTGCGCTACCTCGCTAACGCGGGAGACCGACAAAGTATAATATATATATATATATTCTTTCTTTCATACTATTCGCCATTTCCCGCATTAGCGAGGTAGCGTTGAGAACAGAGGACTGGGCCCTTGAGGGAATATCCTCACCTGGGCCCCTTCTCTGTTCCCTCTTTTGGAAAAAAAAAAAAAAAAAAAAAAAAAAAAGTGAGAGGGGAGGATTTCCAGCCCCCCGCTCCCTCCCCTTTTAGTCGCCTTCTACGACACGCAGGGAATACGTGGGAAGTATTCTTTCTCCCCTATCCCCAGGGATAATATATATATATATATATATATATATATATATATATATATATATATATATATATATATAATTACCGTCAGTACAAGGCATGAGAGGTAAGAATATGTCGGACAAGGTTTAAAAGGTAACTTTTTGACTACACTTCTCTGGGTCTTCTGGTAGGAAATGTATATTTTGATGTGGCTCTCACATGTAGGGATGTTGACGAATGTGTGTGAGTAGGCACGTTTGGAGAGGAAGGTTCAGGTATATGTAAGGGTGGTGACAGGTGTATTTGTAGGTATGTTTGGAAGGGATGCAGAGGGATTTAAACTGCAACAGACCATAGTTTAGGTTCGAGTGTGTTTGTGAGAATATCATAAACTAGGATTAGTGTGCTCTTGTAGGTTAGAAGACGTACTCGCATTGTTACTAAGATGATATATATAGTGCACTTGAAGCGAAATATTAATTTTGTTAAACGTATCTATAGTTCAGCTTTCAACCAATCTTAGAAGTTATTCCATATGTTAACAATCCTGTTGAAGACTAGATATTTAACCTCACTCCAGGTAAAACGTTTACCCCTAAGTTTGTATGCATTACTGCGGCCTGCAAGACTCATCATCATTGTCTTGTACAGACAGACTAAATGGAAAGTTGAGGACAACTTGCCTTCACTTTACAGCCCTACCAGTGAATCCAAGAATTGTTTCTTTTGAGTGCTTTTCTACTCTAATTATTTGGCTTTAGCTTGCAAAGAAAGTAAAACGCCTAAGACGTTTACTTTATATAGATTTTTCCCTTCATTACAATGTACCTGACATTTTCGTGTTTACTGCCCATGTACGAAACTTTGTCACAGCTGCTCAGTATTCATATAAACTACGACCATCCCAGCATATCACTGTGACACTTTGAATCTGTTTGAAGTATATCTTACTGTCCACGAGTATAATATCCCGGTGGTGAAGTATATCACATTGTCCAGGAAGTATAATATCCCGGTGGTGAAGTATATCACATTGTCCAGGAAGTATAATATCCCGGTGGTGTTGGCCGTCATGAGTGGCTTGTGAGAGACAGTTGATACTGGTTAAGAGTTGCGTGTCACATGTTCCCGGTTATTATATAGTTCGCAGGAAATTACCAAGCGTCATTGTTCCCCTACAGTGAACACTGTCTAGAGTTAGTGATTACTGACCATACCCACTGCCGCCCTTAGGACAAGAGCACTGCAGTAACTTGTCACTTTTCTTCATGTTAAGTGATGATTGGCTAAGTTTTTGGGTCATTCTTGTGTGTGTGATCATATGTCGGGTCGCTCCCTCCTACACTTATTATTCTGTCAGTCTTGCCGCTAACCGCTCTGTGTTGTCCGCGGTCACTGCCGGGTCGGTGTTGTCCGCGGTCACTGCCGGGTCGGTGCTGTCCGCGGTCACTGCCGGGTCGGTGCTGTCCGCGGTCACTGCCGGGTCTGTGTTGTCCGCGGTCACTGCCGGGTCGGTGTTGTCCGCGGTCACTGCCGGGTCGGTGTTGTCCGCGGTCACTGCCGGGTCGGTGCTGTCCGCGGTCACTGCCGGGTCGGTGCTGTCCGCGGTCACTGCCGGGTCGGTGCTGTCCGCGGTCACTGCCGGGTCGGTGCTGTCCGCGGTCACTGCCGGGTCGGTGCTGTCCGCGGTCACTGCCGGGTCGGTGCTGTCCGCGGTCACTGCCGGGTCGGTGCTGTCCGCGGTCACTGCCGGGTCGGTGCTGTCCGCGGTCACTGCCGGGTCGGTGCTGTCCGCGGTCACTGCCGGGTCGGTGCTGTCCGCGGTCACTGCCGGGTCGGTGCTGTCCGCGGTCACTGCCGGGTCGGTGCTGTCCGCGGTCACTGCCGGGTCGGTGCTGTCCGCGGTCACTGCCGGGTCGGTGCTGTCCGCGGTCACTGCCGGGTCGGTGTTGTCCGCGGTCACTGCCGGGTCGGTGTTGTCCGCGGTCACTGCAGTATAATACTGTTCGGGGTCACTGTTGGGTCGACACTATCTGGGATCAGTTACCAACTGTATCATCAGTAAGTACTACCAGCAGTGTAGATATTAGGAACCCTTTATTATTATTATTATTATTATACCGTTGTATACATGTCGATTACGGTTTGTGGGAGAAGGCTGTTGTGACCTTGAGAGTTAGCAATACATGTTTAGAACATGTTAAGGGTAGTTGATGACGTATAATGTCATGGGTTGTGAACATGGGAGACGCGTTCATTTGTCCAGTGTTGTGGTTGTGGGTTATGTTGTGGCTGGATTAAGTAGCAGTGGTTGCTTACCTTCCATCTCCTTCATGGGCGTGGTGTAGTGGGCGGGTAGAGAAGTCCAGTCATAGCAACAGTCGGAGGACCGGGCGGCGGGCGGCACGAGGGCGGCGCCGCCCATCATGGCCACCTCGGCCGGGGCTCGCTCCTGCCCCGCGCCGTAGGTGGCGCCCGGGTAACACTGCGCCTCCATCCCGCCACAGTGGGCGTGCGGGCGTGCTCGCTCTCTCCCCGCCGCGCCCTGCCCTTGCTGATGGAACCTCGCCCACCAAACGCAAGATAAAAAAAAAAAAAAACTTTGGTTGTGGGAAGTTTAGGAGGGAGCGCAAGGGAGTGAGTGAGTGAGTGAGTGAGGGAGCACGAAGGGCTGAGTGAGGGAGCGTGTGTGAGGTGGTGGTGACAGCGGGGCTCGTCACCCCTCACTTGCACGAGCTGAGGATTGACTGCTGCTGGGCTGGCTCCCCTCACCGCTGGCCTCCCGGGACCTACCTCCTCCTCCTCCTCCCCTCATCACCATACACCCGCCCAGACGGCAACACCATCACCGCCCACCTTCCCTCAGGATTGGCTCACCTTAGGCTTATCTGTGTGGGACACTGGCGGATACTTCCTTGTTGTATCGTAGGCAGAACAATCGATGCTTTGGTATAATGACTGATATCAGTCATGGAGGGTCCCGCCCACACTGGCTTCCGAATTAAAGCTCTTTGTTTCCTGGCGCTCTGATTGGCTTTCCCCTCTGCGCCATACCTACAGTTCGTCGTCTCATTGGTGGTTGGCATCAAGTGGGAGGAGCTACGGTAAAAAGATAAGTTCGGAGGAGGAGATTGGGTCGTGAGCTCCGCCCACCGTGATGATGTGTTGCTCACCAAGCTTCTCAACACGTGATCAAACCCTCGCGACACTTTCTCTAACATGAGCAAGATTATCTTTATATATTGGTCCTGATCATGTGTTGGTGGCGGGACTAATACATGCATACACGTGTACCACAAGGACTTGCTTTTGTTATCTTTAAGTACATAGTTAAGTAAGACAGGTATACAACAAGTTGTCAGACACTGTGAGGTATGATACATAGGAGTATCGTGAACGATGGTACAGGAAAGTGAGCGATAGTGAGTGAGCGTAGGTGAAAGTTCCAATTAGAGTGGGCACTCATCACGCTCCTCATCACAACATCAACACCACCACACCAACAATTAACGACACGATCAACAACTTGATTCTCACACTTTTTCGTTTATTCGGTGAGAAATGATTCATGTACTGATCCATTGCCTCGTTAAACATGTATCAAATGCCGCCATAAACGAATGAGAATTTGGTAGTTATTTATAAGATCAGGCGAGACCAGTAGCACTGTTCGTTATTACTATCGTACATGTCTGATACATTATCTGTTTCCTGTTGGCCTGGGTAGCGCCAGTAATGGTTGACGGCAAGTATGATATATATATAATCTAAAACACTTCACTTCCTCCAGTTTTTCTCCATTCAAACTTACCTCCCAATTAACTTGTCCCTCAACCCTACTGTACCTAATAACCTTGCTCTTACTCACATTTCCTCTCGGCTTTCTTCTTTCACATTCTTTACCAAACTCTGTCACCAACTTTTGCAGTTTCTCACCCAAATCGGCCACCAGCGCTGTATCATCAGCAAACAACTGACTCTTCCCAAGCCTTCTCATCCACAACAGACTGCATACTTGCCCCTAATCTCCAAAACTATTGCATTCACATCCCAAACAACCCCATCCACAAACAAACTGAACCATGGAGACATCATACACCCCTGCCGCAAACACACATTCCCGGGGAACCAATCACTTTCCTCACGTCGTACACATGCCTTACATCCTCGATAAAAACTTTTCACTGCTTCTAGCAACTTAACTCCCACACCATATACTCTTAAAACCTTCCACAAAGCATCTCTATCCACCTATTGTATCCTTTTCCAGATCCATAAATGCTACATACAAATCCATCTGTTTTTCTAAGTAGTTCTCGCATATATTCTTCAAAGCAAACGCCTTAACCACACATCCTCTACCACTTCTGATACCACACTGCTCTTCCTCAAACTGATGCTCTGTACATGCCTTCACCCTCTCAATCAATACCCTCCCATATCATTTCCCAGGAATACTCGACAAACTTGTACCTCAGTAGTTTGAACACTCGACTTTATCCCCTTTGCCTTTGTAAAACGGCACTATGCATGCATTCCGCCAATCCTCAGGCACTTCACCATGATCCATACATACATTAAGTGGATAGGCCGTTCTTCGTCTGTTTCCTGGCACTACCTCTCTGACGCGGGAAACGGCTATCAAGTATATATATATATATATATATATATATATATATATATATATATATATATATGAAAAATGTACTTTTGATAAAAGATTAAGAGCAGAATGAAGTCAGTGTGTCACATGGGAGCAAATGATTGATGCAAGTGTAATGTGTCATATCAACAAACCCTCACACCCCTCTAGCATATAATAGTTAATGATGAAAATTTTCTTGTCCCAGTTTTAAGCCTAACACTTTTTTACTTGTATTTGGTCAACACACAAACTCGGTGCCTGTGTTCTGATACAACTGTAACATTTGTTATGGTATACAGGTCTGTCTTCTTTTGAATTATGGTATATATATATATATATATATATATATATATATATATATATATATATGTGTGTGTGTGTATTTGTCACCTTCTACGACACTAAAAGGGAAGGGAGCGGGGGGCTGGAAATCCTCCCATCTCATTTTTTTTTTTCCAAAAGAGGGAACAGCGAAGGGGGCCAGGTGAGGATGTATAACGTGTCGTAGAAGGCGACTAAAGGGTACGGGAGCGAGGGGCTAGAAAACCTCCCCTCCTTGTATTTTAACTTTCTAAAAGGGGAAACAGAAGGAGTCACGCGGGGAGTGCTCATCCTCCTCGAAGGCTCAGATTGGGGTGTCTAAAAATGTGTGTGGATGTAACCAAGATGAGAAAAAAGGAGAGATAGGTAGTATGTTTGAGGAAAGGAACCTGGATGTTTTGGTTCTGAGTGAAGCGAAGCTCAAGGGTAAAGGGAAGAGTTGTTTGGGAATGTCTTGGGAGTAAAGTCAGGGGTTAGTGAGAGGACAAGAGCAAGGGAAGGAGTAGCAGTACTCCTGAAACAGGAGTGGTAGGAGTATGTGATAGTGCAAGAAGGTAAACTCTAGATTGATATGGGTAAAACTGAAAGTTAATGGAGAGAGATGGGTGATTATTGGCGCATATGCACCTGGGCATGAGAAGAAAGATCATGAGAGGCAAGTGTTTTGGGAGCAGCTGAATGTGTTAGTAGTTTTGATGCACGAGACCGGGTTATAGTGATGGGTGATTTGAATGCAAAGGTGAATAATGTGGCAGTTGAGGGAATAATTGGGATACATGGGGTGTTCAAGTGTTGTCAATG
Organism: Panulirus ornatus; assembly: GCF_036320965.1. Classification (NCBI taxonomy): domain Eukaryota; kingdom Metazoa; phylum Arthropoda; class Malacostraca; order Decapoda; family Palinuridae; genus Panulirus; species Panulirus ornatus. Next base: position 38,463,151 of record NC_092228.1, on the reverse strand, counting down.
GAAATGAAGAGCTTGTAGATGTATGTGCTGAAAAAGGACTGGTGATTGGGAATACCTGGTTTAAAAAGAGAGATATACATAAGTAGACGTATGTAAGTAGGAGAGATGGCCAGAGAGCGTTATTGGATTACGTGTTAATTGATAGGCGCGCGAAAGAGAGACCTTTCGATGTTAATGTGCTGAGAGGTGCAACTGGAGGGATGTCTGATCATTATCTTGTGGAGGCGAAGGTGAAGATTTGTAGAGGTTTTCAGAAGAGAGAATGTTGGGGTGAAGAGAGTGGTGAGAGTAAGTGAGCTTGGGAAGGAGACTTGAGGAAGTACCAGGAGAGACTGAGCACAGAATGGAAAAAGGTGAGAACAAAGGAGGTAAGGGGAGTGGGGGAGGAATGGGATGTGTTTAGGGAATCAGTGATGGCTTGCGCAAAAGATGCTTGTGGCATGAGAAGCGTGGGAGGTGGGCAGATTAGAAAGGGTAGTGAGTGGTGGGATGAAGAAGGAAGATTATTAGTGAAAGAGAGGGGAAAGAGGCATTTGGACGATTTTTTGCAGGGAAATAATGCAAATGAGTGGGAGATGTATAAAAGAAAGAGGCAGGAGGTCAAGAGAAAGGTGCAAGAGGTGAAAAAGAGGGCAAATGAGAGTTGGGGTGAGAGTATCATTAAATTTTAGGGAGAATAAAAAGATGTTTTGGAAGGAGGTAGATAAAATGCGTAAGACAAGGGAACAAATGGGAACTTAAGTGAAGGGGGCAAATGGGAAGGTGATAACAAGTAGTGGTGATGTGAGAAGGCGATGGAGTGAGTATTTTGAAGGTTTGTTGAATGTGTTTGATGATAGTGGCAGATATAGGGTGTTTTGGTTGAGGTGGTGTGCAAAGTGAGAGGGTTAAGGAAAATGATTTGGTAAACAGAGAAGAGGTAGTAAAAGCTTTGCGGAAGATGAAAGCCGGCAAGGCAGCGGGTTTGGATGGTATTGCAATGGAATTTATTAAAAAAGGGGGTGACTGTATTGTTGACTGGTTGGTAAGGTTATTTAATGTATGTATGATTCATGGTGAGGTGCCTGAGGAATGGCGGAATGCTTGCATAGTACTATTGTACAAAGGCAAAGGGGACAAAGGTGAGTGCTCAAATTATAGAGGTATAAGTTTAAGTATTCCTGGGAAATTATATGGGAGGGTATTGAGAGGGTGAAGGCGTGTACAGAGCATCAGATTGGGGAAGAGCAGTGTGGTTTCAGAAGTGGAAGAGGATGTGTGGATCAGGTGTTTGCTTTGAAGAATGTATGTGAGAAATACTTAGAAAAGCAAATGGGTTTGTATGTAGCATTTATGGATCTGGAGAAGGCATATGATAGTTTATAGAGATACTATGTGGAAGGTATTAAGAATATATGGGGTGAGAAGAAAGTTGTTAGAAGCAGTGAAAAGTTGAGGATGTAAGGCATGTGTAGGTGTAGGAAGAGAGGAAAGTGATTGGTTCTCAGTGAATGTAGGTTTGCAGCAGGGGTGTGTGATGTCTTCATGGTTGTTTAATTTGTTTATGGATGGGGTTGTTAGGGAGGTGAATGCAAGAGTTTTGGAAAGGGGCAAGTATGCACTCTGTTGTGGATGAGAGAGCTTGGGAAGTGAGTCAGTTGTTGTTCGCTAATGATACAGCGCTGGTGGCTGATTCATGTGAGAAACTGCAGAAGCTGGTGACTGAGTTTAGTAAAGTGTGTGATAGAAGAAAGTTGAGAGTAAATGTGAATAAGAGCAAGGTCATTAGGTACAGTAGGGTTGAGGGTCAAGTCAATTGGGAGATAAGTTTGATTGGAGAAAAACTGGAGGAAGTGAAGTGTTTTAGATATCTGGGAGTGGATTTAGCAGTGGATGGAACCATGGAAGCGGATGTGAATCATAGGGTGGGAGAGGGGGGCGAAAATTCTGGGAGCCTTGAAGAATGTTTGGAAGTCGAGAACATTATCTCGGAAAGCAAAAATGAGTATGTTTGAAGGAATAGTGGTTCCAACAATGTTTTATGGTTGCGAGGCGTGGGCTATGGATAGAGTTGTGCGTAGGACGGTGGATGTGCTGGAAATGAGATGTTTGAGGACAATGTGGTGTGAGGTGGTTTGATTAAGTAATGATAGGGTAAGAGAGATGTGTGGTAATAAAGAGTGTGGTTGAGAGAGCAGAAGAGGGTGCTTTGAAATGGTTTGGTCACGTGTAGAGAATGAGTGAGGAAAGATTGACAAAGAGGATATATGTGTCAGAGATGGAGGGAACGAGGAGAAGTGGGAGACCAAATTGGAGGTGGAAAGATGGAGTGAAAAAGATTTTGAGTGATCGGGGCCTGAACGTGCAGGAGGGTGAAAGGCGTGCAAGGAATAGTGAATTGGAACGATGTGGTATACCGGGGTCGACGTGCTGTCAGTGGATTGAACCAGGGCATGTGAAGCGTCTGGGGTAAACCATGGAAAGTTCTGTGGGACCAGGATGTGGAATGGGAGCTGTGGTTTCGGTGCATTATTACATGACAGCTAGAGACCGAGTGTGAACGAATGGGGCCTTTGTTGTCTTTTCCTAGCGCTACCTCGCGCACATGAGGGGGGAGGGGGTTGTTATTTCATGTGTGGTGAGGTGGTGATGGGAATGAATAAAGGCAGACAGTATGAATTATGTACATGTGTATATATGTATGTCTGTGTGTATACATATGTATACATTGAGATGTATAGGTATATTTGCGTGTGTGGACGTGTATGTATATACTTGTGTATGTAGGTGGGTTGGGCCATTCTTTCGTCTGTTTCCTTGCGTTACCTCGCAAACGCGGGAGACAGCGAGAAAGCAAAATAAATAAATAAATAAATATTTGTTTAGTTGGCTTTGATGGACGTTAAGGTTATACATGAGAAGTGTGGATGAGGGTAACTGCTGCACCTGCTGATGCTATTGGTGTTGAGACGTGTTGTGGGTGTGTCGTTATGACACCCTCCATCCCTACCCAAACCTTTAATACATCTGCTTCAACACTTGCGACACTTTATCATGATAAAATGTTGACACCTGATTTTGAACTGTCCTACATTTCTGACCAGAGGAAAATTTGTCTGGTTTTGATACTTTTGCGAACATGGTTATGATAGTTTGAGGAGTTCCTATATTAGGCAGATAACACAACAGCGATAGTTATGCATCAAGTGCTTCAAGACTTGCTTCCTTATCAATGACTTCAAGTGTTGGTTGGATGGTGAGTGACGTCTAGTGTAAGGTGTTGTCTGTGACCCGGGCATCACCAAGGACGTGTGGATGAACAGTTCACAAGATGTTCACATCTGAATGACTGACGTGGGCCTGGGATCTGTTTTGTTCATGTTGGATTGGGACGTTGCCCTGTTTTGACGGGGATCTTGCTGAGGCGTGGTGACGGGGATATAGCCCAGGTGTGGCTGGATGTCTGCAGGGGGTTGCTCAGATGTTGCAGAGAACTCCGTAGCAGAGTTGTTAGGTGTGTGTGTGAGGTGTGGGATGGAGAAGTATGAGGGATAAAGTGATCAGATAGGCCTAACGGTTCCTCATTATAACAATGGTGGACGACACTAATGCTATTCCTCTCCAGTAGTATTAATGAGCCACAAGTCGGATGTATCAGAGGTCATGGAAGGAGGCAGCAGCAGGAGAGAGAGACTGGTGAGAGGAGTCCGTCCTGGGAGAGGTGGTCAGATGTAGGTAGTGTGGGGCGGTAATGTGTGGTCGTGAGTGTGGAGCATGATTCGGCGATGATGGTCTTCATGTTCAGTGGAGTATGGTTCTCCGCAGACCAAGGTGTTGACGACCAGTGTTCAGTGGTGTGAGGTGCTGCTGGACTTCCTCGATAGTAGTTCTAAAAACGAGTAAGCCAGGAAGGGATGATACTGAAAATGGGAGGCAGATCATGTCGACAATATAAAGATAGGGTTGAAAATGGCTAGCGGGAGGGTAAAGTAGCGGTAAACTGCTGAGTTGACGGAGTTATGTTGTGCATGATTGGATGATCAGTAGGGCCGCGTGATTGACCTGTTAAATACAGGACGGGAACCTTGTATTTTATAATAGGAATGTGCGAGGATATATATTATGGCTTTTGAAAACTCTTCTGAAACTAGTTATAAACCCAGACCTCTCCGTCGTGTTCTTTATGCCAGCCGTGGAGGTCTTCACGAAGATGCTCGTCCTCAGAGCGGCGATCACCTACGTGGGAATTCAAGGTTGTATTCCTGTGTGAGCAGATGAAGTCTTTCATGAGGCTGGGTCACTTCGTGGCTAATATTGTAAACAGGAATAGTAAGGACGTACGTAGCTCATGTGGAACGTGAGAACCTTGTGGCACTCCACCTACGTAAAGTTGTCCTATTACATTGATCCTGAATACTGAGGTTTGATGATTCATGCCTCATACTACATAAGCACAACACTGCTACATAAGATTTCCAATTTAGTGGTAATTTCATGAATGTGTCATTATTATGAGTTTCATGTCGGTTACAACTTCGTTATTATCTGTGACTCATCGTCACGAGTTACATGGCCGCACCTGAACATTTTGTTACATCTTGATGACCAAGAACTAGGAAAACACACCATTACCCTATACCACCACTACACACACACACACACACACACACACACACACACACACACACGTTTAAGATATCCATAACTTCCTCAGATGCCAAACTTTAAGTTCTTAACCTGAAGTAACCAGTTACCACAATAGTGGGAGAAGTAACTAACTCATGTTATCCAAACGTTTACCATCGTCGTAGTCCATCAAGAAAAATGTTTTGTTTCTTTATTCTGTACTTTTTAAACTTAATACTTATCTCGTGTGAGGGGAAAGTTTCACATGTGCTGGGATGAGGGAGTGGCTGACCTGCGGAGTGTTGACATATTGAGGGGTTTACCAGGCCACCAGCTTCGGTATGGCAGGCGATGGGTGAGATCACGTGGTTCAGGTGTTGTTGATATGGTGTGGAAGGAGTGAGGGTTGACTCCTGCAGGCTGTAGGAAGAGAATATGAAGCCTGGGTTGGAGTGATGGTGGTCTGGCACCTGTAGGACCCGTCAAGGAGATATGGAATGGGTGACGCATGGTAACACCTCACACTGGTGCCCACACTGAGGGCACATGGTGAGAGTGAATTATAGGGATGTGGTGTAGTACAGGGTAGGAAGTGGTGTCACTGTCCAGACTGAACCTGGGCATATGAAACGGCTGGGGTTTTGGTACACACAAACAGGTCACACACCACACAGGTCACACACCACACAGGTCGCCCGCCACACCACACAGGTCACACACACAGGTCGCACACCACACAGGTCGCCCGCCACACGGAAACAAACAGCCAGGTTAGGTGGGGCAGCAGTCAGGGAGGGGCAGACACTAGCTCTCACTTGGGTCATTTGTAACGTCATCACATCCCACCTCAGAGTGTGTGTGTGTGTGTGTGTGTGTGTGTGTGTGTGTGTGTGTGTGTGTGTCACTACCTATTTATGTACACAGGAAAGAAGTTTTGCGCTGAGGGGATGTTTCTTGACTTTTTTCTTAATTATGATCAGTTAATATTTTGACCTGTCTGTCTGTCTGTCTGTCTGCTTTATTACTGATGCTTTACTTGTTCCACTACTCATCTTCTACTCGTCATTCTTTACAGGTGAAGTTTTCCTACTTTTTGATTTATTATTACAACTTTGTCGTGATGGTTAGGTTGCTTCACAGTACTGACGTTATCACACCTTACAACATACCAAGGATCTCTCTCTCTCTCTCTCTCTCTCTCTCTCTCTCTCTCTCTCTCTCTCTCTCTCTCGACTTCTGATATCCATATTTATCCTGAGTTACATTCAGTAAACGTTACTGCTGAGGGGATGCAATTCTCTTTAGAGTGGTATTACCACAGTGTTCATGTCTGTGTGATTTTAGACTACTACAATGATAATGGATTTTTCGGCGACCTGGATCAGGTATTTATCCACAAACGGTGATGGCGGCTCATCATTGATGGCCACACAACATACATGTGTCCTGTCTTCAAAATCAACATTTACGTGTCATACATTTGTGACAGCTCTCACACATTTGTTCATTCAAGTGTGACTCTTAAGTATTTAGTGATAAAACCCAAGGGTTATCGCCAAACATAAGGATCTACTCATCACACACAAGGGTTGTGATCAAACTTATGGGTAAAGTCATCACACACAAGGGTTGTGATCAAACTTATGGGTAAAGTCATCACACACAAGGGTTGTGATCAAACTTATGGGTAAAGTCATCACACACAAGGGTTGTGATCAAACTTATGGGTAAAGTCATCACACACAAGGGTTGTGATCAAACTTATGGGTAAAGTCATCACACACAAGGGTTGTGATCAAACTTATGGGTAAAGTCATCACACACAAGGGTTGTGATCAAACTTATGGGTAAAGTCATCACACACAAGGGTTGTGATCAAACTTATGGGTAAAGTCATCACACACAAGGGTTGTGATCAAACTTATGGGTAAAGTCATCACACACAAGGGTTGTGATCAAACTTATGGGTAAAGTCATCACACACAAGGGTTGTGATCAAACTTATGGGTAAAGTCATCACACACAAGGGTTGTGATCAAACTTATGGGTAAAGTCATCACACACAAGGGTTGTGATCAAACTTATGGGTAAAGTCATCACACACAAGGGTTGTGATCAAACTTATGGGTAAAGTCATCACACACAAGGGTTGTGATCAAACTTATGGGTAAAGTCATCACACACAAGGGTTGTGATCAAACTTATGGGTAAAGTCATCACACACAAGGGTTGTGATCAAACTTATGGGTAAAGTCATCACACACAAGGGTTGTGATCAAACTTATGGGTAAAGTCATCACACACAAGGGTTGTGATCAAACTTATGGGTAAAGTCATCACACACAAGGGTTGTGATCAAACTTATGGGTAAAGTCATCACACACAAGGGTTGTGATCAAACTTATGGGTAAAGTCATCACACACAAGGGTTGTGATCAAACTTATGGGTAAAGTCATCACACACAAGGGTTGTGATCAAACTTATGGGTAAAGTCATCACACACAAGGGTTGTGATCAAACTTATGGGTAAAGTCATCACACACAAGGGTTGTGATCAAACTTATGGGTAAAGTCATCACACACAAGGGTTGTGATCAAACTTGAGGGTAAAGTCATCACACACAAGGGTTGTGATCAAACTTATGGGTAAAGTCATCACACACAAGGGTTGTGATCAAACTTATGGGTAAAGTCATCACACACAAGGGTTGTGATCAAACTTATGGGTAAAGTCATCACACACAAGGGTTGTGATCAAACTTATGGGTAAAGTCATCACACACAAGGGTTGTGATCAAACTTATGGGTAAAGTCATCACACACAAGGGTTGTGATCAAACTTATGGGTAAAGTCATCACACACAAGGGTTGTGATCAAACTTATGGGTAAAGTCATCACACACAAGGGTTGTGATCAAACTTGAGGGTAAAGTCATCACACACAAGGGTTGTGATCAAACTTATGGGTAAAGTCATCACACACAAGGGTTGTGATCAAACTTGAGGGTAAAGTCATCACACACAAGGGTTGTGATCAAACTTATGGGTAAAGTCATCACACACAAGGGTTGTGATCAAACTTATGGGTAAAGTCATCACACACAAGGGTTGTGATCAAACTTGAGGGTTGCCGTCAGCTTTACGGATAAAGTTTCTGCCCAAAACTCGAGGGTTGTCATCAGATCCCAAGTGGAACATGTCTTTATACTTGAGGTTAAAGTAACACACTGGAAGGTTTTCGTCACACCTAAGGGTGAAGTCCTCAGACGTAAGAGTAAGATCATCAGACATGAAGATAAAATGAGACTTAAAGGTTAGGTCATCACTATTACCGAGATGGTATACTCATCATTAATATAAAGTAATAGTTTTCTATTAATAATATAAGTGGCAAGTGTAAACCTGATTAATAATGAACCAAACTAACTTGGTCACAAACTGTTAGAGGAATGCAAATATACTATATTTGCTTATTATTCTGAGGTGCAGCCTTAATCAATTTATTATTCTAATGAACAATTACATCTCATTAACTTGGCATTTCCTTCAGCTGTTAAATACTTCTTGTCCGTAATATATACCTGGCGAGCTTTTGAACCGTGTTTTTATTTTGCCTTGAGCGCCATGTCTGTCGGCAGCCAGATGTGACGTCATGGCCCGGGGGACCAATAGCCACCTCCCTCGACCCACAACAAACAGCTGGGATTTCCGGATCTGGATGTACGTACGTACGTACATTGGCTTTTGGTGGAGAACTCGTGCCAGATTGGATAAATTGTTTTGCTTCTTAGTGTCAAAGTTTTCTTGTAAATGCCTGTTATGCAGTTACCAAACCTAACCTTATGTAGAAGCATAGGTGTATGTTGTTACTTGGTCAGAATTTCAATGTTAGTAATTGTGTAGTCTCGCTCAAACAATTTTGGATTTTTTTTTTCTTGTTACATTTAGTTAGGGTTAGCACGTACAGTTACGTGTCCTTGGTTCAGCTGTTGTGCTGGGATATTCCTGTGGTGTGACCAGACTACGAACTTATTTTGAGGTAATTAATAAAACATTTCATTGGCATACATACCATCCATTACTCTCGTGTGTATATGTGACAAATTGTGTGTTTCATATTTTTACTCTGGGTTACGTATCATTGATTCATGCTAAGCAGTTTCCAATGGTTTACTTGCTTGATATGTTGGAATGAAGTAATGAAGTGTTGACACTTTACGTTAGTTCCTAAGGAACAGGGAGACAGTCAGGAAAGATAAAATCTTTTCGATTAAACAGAATATATATTGATTATAAGTTCTGGTATTATTGCAGTCTTAGCTCATAAACTTGCATCATGGTATTATAAATCATTAAGCAGACAACGGTTCGAGGGAATTCTTAACCTCTTAGTATTAGCTATTTCTGAAGTGGACGAACTCTTAGTTTACCTCAATTTTTTTTTATCTATTGTCAGTTTTGGTACACACATTTCACAGTCGTGAGGGAGATGTGTATATGCACAGTTAGTCAAGTATGTGTGTGGAGGAGGAGGTCTAGTGATCTTCGGGACACTATAATTTTTTCATTATATAAAGACCTCGCATGCTGCGGTGTTCTCTGTGTTTGTTATTCACTGTTAACTCCGTCATTTCTCCGTGCTTCTTGAAGAGAAACATTTTACATCCTTTTGTGTCGGTGAACATTTCCTCTCCCTTGCAGTTTCATTCATTTGTCCCAGATAAATGTTGTTCTTCCTGATTTACCCTCCCATGAGTTGCTCCCTGGCTGTCACTCCACAATTTACATATAATCTCAAGTTCACAAATCATCATCGTGTATCTCGCACAATTCCTTCATCTTAATGACCAGCAGAGTGAGGGTGTCCTACCTTGTCTCCTGAGTACTTACCAATGGTTTCCATAATGCTTGCCATCTTGTGGTCACCGCCATTCTCATCATTTTCATAATGCCATCTTGTGGTCGCCGCCATTCTCATCATTTTCATTGTTCCCAGGTGCACAACCCTCTCTCCCAGTTCCCCCCACTTCCCTTTACTGGTTGCCCAGTTTTTCACCATCATCTGGTTCCTCAGGTCTTTCAATTCCCGGTTCCCAGGTTTTGGTTTCCCAGGTCCCCTTCGCCGAGCGGTGTCCATGTCCCCTCTCTCTCATGTCGTCTGCTGCTCTTCCCAGCGGTGTCCAGGTCCCCTCTCCTGTCTACTGGCTCATATGTTCCGTCTCCCAGGTCTCCTGCCGTCTCCCAGGTCTCCTGCCGTCTCCCAGGTCTCCTGCCGTCTCCCAGGTCTCCACCCATCGGTCTGAGAGCGTCCCGCACCACCAAAATACCTCGGGTTTGGGCCAATATGGCGGCAGTCGTGTGTCCGTCACCACACGTCACGTGCCTCGCCAAGATTAATCAATAAATTTTCTTGTGTTTGTTTAGTCGCTACACGGCCGTCGGCGGCTTCCCCTCGTAACCACAGGGGAGGGCAGGAGATGGTGTGGGTAGGGGGGAACCACAGGGGAGGGCAGATGGTGTGGGTAGGGGGGAACCACAGGGGACGGCAGGAGATGGTGTGGGTAGGGGGGAACCACAGGGCGACGGTAAGGAGAGGGCAGGAGATTTTGTGGGTAGGGGGGAACCACAAGAGACGGAAGGGTAGGGACTGGAGGGAAGTGTGGAGACAGGAGGGAAGTGTGGGAGCTGGAAGGAAGTGTAGGGACTGGAGGGAATTGTGGAGGCTAGGGGGAAGTGTGGAGACTGGAGGGAAGTGTGAGAACTTGAGGGATAGGTGGGTATTGAGGGGAATTGAGAACTGGAGGGAAGTGTGGGGATTTGTGGCGAAATGTGAGGGCTGGAGGGAAGTGTAAGAAATGAAGTGTGGGGGCACGAGGAAAATGTAGGGATTGGAGGGAAGTGTGGGGAATGGAGGGAAGTATGACAATTGAAAAGTGTGGGAACTGGAGATAAGTGTAGGAACTGGAGGGAAGTGTGGGGACTGGAAGTTAGTGCGAGAAATGGAGGAAAGTTTGGGAGCTGGAGGAAAGTGTAAGAACTGGAGGATAGTATGGGGAATGGAGGGAAGTGTAAGAACAAGTGGGATGTCTGGGGACTGGAGGGAAATGTAAGAACTGTTCTTGGAGGGAAGTGCGGAGAATTGAGAGAGTGTGGGGACTGAAAGGAAATTTAAGAACTAGAGGGTTGTGTGGGGACTGAGGGAAGTGGTGGGAAGTGTGGGGAATGGAGGGAGCGGGAGGGTTAGGAGCGTGGCTGGCTGATGATGAGGTGTTTATGGTGCGGGTGTCTCAGGCTAAGGTCAGCCTGGTGTTGACACTGCTGGCTCCTGAACACTTCTGCCAACACTTCCACTAGTCTCCCAACACTTCCACCAACCTGCCAACATTTCTACCAGTTGCCAGTACTTCCACCTGCCTGCCAATACAGGTGTGCAGAATTGGAGAGTGCTGTAGGCGTGGCTGTGATGGTTATACTGCACTGTAAGATCATGCAGGTAAAATAATAAAGAAGGTAACCCACTGGTTCTTGTGTCACTTGTTCGTGCCTGAGAAAACTCTCTTCTGCACCAGGGTTGTTTATAACGCTGTAGGAAGCAACGCTCCACTCTTGTCTAGGTTTTACCTTGCCTCATAAACACATCCTTACTAGGAGATAACGAGGTGTGATCTACTGCTGCCTCTTACTCTTCAACCAGTAACAACTCTACAGGTTTTCCCAGTACCCTCAACCAGTAGCTGCTGTACAGGTGTTCCCGGTGTCTTCAATCAGTAGGTGTTGTACAGATGTTCTCAACCTTTGGCTTCTGTACAGGTGTTCCTAATGTCCTCGACCAGTAGCTGCAGTACAGGTGTTTCCACTTTTCTCAATCTGTGGCTACTGCGCAGATGTTCCCAGTGTCCTGAACTGTAGCTTTTGTACAGTTGTTTCCAGGAGCTGCTGTACAGATGTTCCCATTGTTCTCAACCAGTCACTCAAGTACATGTTTTTCTGGCGTTTCCAATCTGTCACTACTGTGTATAGGAGTTCCCGGTGTCAGAATATCTCCCCTGTACCAGGCGGCAGGGATGACACTAGAGCTACTCAGAGTGTACCAGGCGGCAGGGATGGCACTAGGGCTACTCCGAGTGTACTAGATGGTAGCGTTGGCATTAGAGCTACTTCCACTAGAAGGTAAGGATGGTGTTAGGGCCGCTCCTACTGTAACAGGTGAAAGGTATGTCGCTGCGGCAACCCCTGCATTAACAGGCAGCTGGATTTTCATATATATCCTGGGGATAGGGGAGAAAGAATACTTTCCACATATTCCCTGCCTGTCATAGAAGGCGACTAAAAAGGGAGGGACCGGGAGGCTGGAAATCCTCTCCTCGTTTTTTTTTTTTAATTTAACAAAAGAGGAACAAAGAAGGGAACCAAGTGAGGATATTCCCTCAAAGGCTCAGTCCTCTGTTTTTAACGCTACCGCGCTCATGCGGGAAATGGCGAATAGTATGAAAAAAAATAAATTTTTCTAATTATCTATATATACTGGAAAGAATCACAATTTTGCACGTGAGAAAGATATTCTACGAGTCCACGGGAAAAATGAAACAATATAAGTTCCCAAGTGCACTTTCGTGTAATCATCACATCATCATCAGAGGAGAGACAAGAGAGAAATACAACTCAGTTGATATACATCAAAGAGACGTAGCTAGGACGCCATTTGGAAAACATGCGATTAGGCAATAGCATGTTTTCCAAATGGCGTTCTAGCTTCGTCTCTTCGATGTATATCAACTGACTGTTATATTTCTCTCTTGTCTCCCCTGATGTGATTATCACACGAAAGTGCACTTGGGGACTTAGTGTTTCATTTTCCCCGTGGACTTTATATATATATATATATATATATATATATATATATATATATATATATATATATATATATATATATATATATATATATTATCCCTGGGGATAGGGGATTAAGAATACTTCCCACGTATTCCCTGCGTGTCGTAGAAGGCGACTAAAAGGGGAGGGAGCGGGGGGCTGGAAATCCTCCCCTCTCGTTTTTTTTTTTTTTTTTTTCTTTTTTTTAATTTTCCAAAAGAAGGAACAGAGGGGGCCAGGTGAGGATATTCCAAAAAAGGCCCAGTCCTCTGTTCTTAACGCTACCTCGCCAACGCGGGAAATGGCAAATAGTTTAAAAAAAAGAAAGAATATATATATAGTTCAATCAATGGATTGAACTAGGGCATATGAAACGTCTGGGGTAAACCATACAAAGTTTTGTGGGACCTGGATGTGGAAAGGGAGATGTGGTTTCGGTGCATTATACATGACAGCTAGAGACAGTGTAAACGAATGTGGCCTTTGTAGTCTTTTCCTAGCGCTATCTCGCACGCATAAGGGGGGAGGAGGGTGTCATGTGTGGCGGGGTGGCGACGAGAATGAATAAAGGTAGCAAGTATGAATTATGTATATATGTTTGTGTATATATATATATGTATACGTTGAAATGTATAGGTATGTATATGTGCGTATGTGGAAGTGTTTATATACTTGTGTGTGTTTGTGGGTTGGGCCATTCTTTCGTCTTTCTTTGCGCTACCTCGCTAACGCGGGAGACGGCGACAAAGCATTTTGTGTGTGTGTATATATATATATATATATATATATATATATATATATATATATATATATATATATATACTATTCGCCATTTCCCGCGTTACCGAAGTAGCGTTAAGAATAAACGACTGGTCCTTTGAGGGAAATCCTCACTTCGTCCCCTTCTCTGTTTCCTTCTGGAAAATTAAAAACGAGAGGAGGATTTCCAGCCATCCGTTCCCATATATATATATATATATATATATATATATATATATATATATATATAACGTCCTGAAACATTTCATTTCCAACACATTCACCCTCCTTCGCACGACCCTGTTTATAGCCAATACCTCGCAACCATATAACATTGTATTGATTGAGAGGGTGAAGGCATGTACAGAGCATCAGATTGGGGAAGATCAGTGTGGTTTCAGAAGTGGTATAGGATGTGTGGATCAGGTGTTTGCTTTCAATAATGTATGTGAGAATTACTTAGAAAAACAGATGGATTTGTATGTAGCCTTTATGGATGTGAAGGCATATGAAAGGGTTGATAGAGATGCTTTGTGGAAGGTTTTAAGACTATATGGTGTAGGGGTAAGTTGCTAGAAGCAGTGAAAAGTTTTTACCAAGGATGTAAGGCATGTGTACGCGTAGGAAGAGAGGAAAATGATTAGTTCCCAGTGCATGTCAGTATGCGGCAGGGGTGCATGATGTCTCCATGGTTGTTTAATTTGTTATGGATGGGGTGGTTAAGGAGGTGAATCTAAGAGTTTTGGAGAGAGGGGCAAGTATGCAGTCTGTTCTGGATGAGAGGATTTGGGAAGTGATTCAGTTTCTCACTGATGATACAACACTAGTGGCTGATTCAGGTGAGAAGCTGCAGAAGTTGGTGACTGAGTTTGGTAATGTGAGAAAGAAGAAAGTCGAAAAGTAAATGTGTATAAGAGCAATGTTATTAGGTTCAGTAGGGTTGACGGACAAGTTAATTGGGAGGTAAGTGTCATTGGAGAAAAACTGGATAAAGTGAAGTGTTTTAGATATCTGGGAGCGGAAGTGAGTCGCAGGGTGAGGGAGGGGGCAAAGGTTTTGGGAGTGTTGAAAAATGTGTGGAAGGTGAGAACATAATATCGGAGAGCATAAATGGGTATGTTTGAAGAGAATGAGCGAGGAAAGATAGACAAAGAGGATGTCAGAGGTGGAGAGAACAAGAAGTGGGAGACCAAATTGGAGGTGGAAGGATGGAGTGAAAAAGATTTTGAGCAATCGGGGTCTGAACATACAGGAGGGTGAAAGGCGTGCAAGGAATAGAGGGAATTGGAACGATGTGGTAGACCGGGGTCGACGTGTTGTCAATGGATTAAAACGGGGCATGGAAAGCGTCCTTCCACCTTCAATTTGGTCTCCCACTTCTCGTTCCCTCCTCCTCTGACACATATATCCTCTGTGTCAATCTTTCCTCACTCATTCTCTCCATGTGACCAAACCATTTCAATACACACTCTTCTGCTTTTTCAACTACTCGTTTTATTACCGTACATCTCTTACCCTTTCATTACTTACTCGATCAAACCACCGCATATTGTCCTCAAACATTTCATTTCCAACACATGCACCCTCCTCCGCACAACCCTATCTATAGCCCACTATTCCTTCAAACATACCCATATTTGCTTTCCGAGATAATGTTCACACGCTCCCTTCCCCACCGTATGACTCTTCCGCTTCCATGGTTCCATCTGTTGCTAAAACACTTCACTTCCTCCAGTTTTTCTCCATTCAAACTTGCCTCCCAATTGACTTGTCCCTCAACCTTACTGTACCTAATAACATTGCTGTTATTCACATTTACTCTCAGCCTTCTTTCACACACTTTACCAAATTGCCAGCTTCTGTAGTTTCTCACCCAAATCCGCCACCAGCGCTGTATCATCAGCGAACAACAGCCGACTCTCTTCCCAAGCCCTCTCATCCCCAACAGACTGCATACTTGCCCTCTCATCCACACCAGACTGCATGCTTGACCCTATCTCCAAAACTCTTCCATTCACCTCCCTAACATCCATAAACAAATTAAACAACCATGGAGACATCACGCACCACTGCCGCAAACCGACATTCACGGGGAACCAATAACTTTCCTCTTCCTACTCGTACACATGCCTTACATCCTCTTTAAAAACTTTTCACTGCTTCTAGCGACTTGCCTCCCACACCATATACTCTTAATACCTTCCACAGAGCAACTGTCATATGCCTTCTGCAGATCCATAAATGCTACATACAAATCCATCTGTTGTTCTAAGTAATTCTCACATACATTATTCAAAGCAAACACCTGATCCACATATCCTCTACCACTTCTGAAACCACACTGCTCTTCCCCAATCTGATGCTATGTACATGCTTTCATTCCTCCCAGGAATACTCAACAAACTTATACCTCTGTAATTTGAACACTCTCCTTTATCCCCTTTGCCTTTGTACAGTGGCGATATGCATGCATTCCACCAATCCCCAGGACCTTCACTTCACCCGCTCCCTTCCCTTTTAGTTGCCTTCTACGACACGCAGGGAATACGTGGGAAGTATTATTTCTCCCCTATCCCAAGGGATTATATATATATATATATATATATATATATCATTTTTTTTTTTATTATACTTTGTCGCTGTCTCCCGCGTTTGCGAGGTAGCGCAAGGAAACAAACGAAAGAAATGGCCCAACCCACCCCCATACACATGTATATACATACGTGTCCACACGCAAATATACATACCTACACAGCTTTCCATGGTTTACCCCAGACGCTTCACATGCCTTGATTCAATCCACTGACAGCACGTCAACCCCGGTATACCACATCGCTCCAATTCACTCTATTCCTTGCCCTCCTTTCACCCTCCTGCATGTTCAGGCCCCGATCACACAAAATCTTTTTCACTCCATCTTTCCACCTCCAATTTGGTCTCCCTCTTCTCCTCGTTCCCTCCACCTCCGACACATATATCCTCTTGGTCAATCTTTCCTCACTCATTCTCTCCATGTGCCCAAACCACTTCAAAACACCCTCTTCTGCTCTCTCAACCACGCTCTTTTTATTTCCACACATCTCTCTTACCCTTACGTTACTCACTCGATCAAACCACCTCACACCACACATTGTCCTCAAACATCTCATTTCCAGCACATCCATCCTCCTGCGCACAACTCTATCCATAGCCCACGCCTCGCAACCATACAACATTGTTGGAACCACTATTCCTTCAAACATACCCATTTTTGCTTTCCGAGATAATGTTCTCGACTTCCACACATTCTTCAAGGCCCCCAGAATTTTCGCCCCCTCCCCCACCCTATGATCCACTTCCGCTTCCATGGTTCCATCCGCTGCCAGATCCACTCCCAGATATCTAAAACACTTCACTTCCTCCAGTTTTTCTCCATTCAAACTCACCTCCCAATTGACTTGACCCTCAACCCTACTGTACCTAATAACCTTGCTCTTATTCACATTTACTCTTAACTTTCTTCTTCCACACACTTTACCAAACTCAGTCACCAGCTTCTGCAGTTTCTCACATGAATCAGCCACCAGCGCTGTATCATCAGCGAACAACAACTGACTCACTTCCCAAGCTCTCTCATCCCCAACAGACTTCATACTTGCCCCTCTTTCCAAAACTCTTGCATTTACCTCCCTAACAACCCCATATATATATATATATATATATATATATATATATATATATATATATTTTTTTTTTTTTTTTTTCATTTTCCAAAACAAGGAACAGAGAAGGGGGCCAGGTGAGGATATTCCTTCCAAGGCCCAGTCCTCTCTTCTTAACGCTACCTCGCTATCGCGGGAAATGGCGAATAGTATAAAAAAAAAATATATATGTATATATATATATATATATATATATATATATATATATATATATATATATATACTTGCTCGCTTTATATTATTCCCAGCATCCCCCGCCCCACAGGAAACAGCATCGCCACCCCTTACATAAGCGAGGTAGTGCCACAAAACATACTAAGGGAGAAAGGTATGGGAAAGATGAAAGGAGGAAAACTTCATAGTTTGGCTGTTTTAGAAAGGAGGTATCATGGTCAATCTTGAGTGAGTAGTCTACACACAGAAACAGTGGAAAGCAACATCCACATGCATGCCATAGATCCAAGCCTTGGAGGCTGGTACACATGCAGACAGCTTATGAGGTTGAGGACAATGGCCAAAATGATATCTGTACAACAGAGAGGAAGCAGCAACATGGTATGCAGAAAGAGTTTACTGAAGAGAGTTGATAGAAGAATTTTGATTATACTCTTGTTACAGAAAGGTGGAGAAAGGAACACCTCGAATATATGAGCAGTTCTGTATACTAAGGCAAATAAAACTCCTGTAGGTGTGAAAAAGCTGCTCACATGAAAAGCAATTAGATCTCTGTGCTTATTCAAGTGAGGTGACCAAGCTTGAGAAGCATATTCTAATTTGGTCTTGTGTGAAATGAACAACTTGCTAAATATTTTTGTTATATACTTGAGAGCTATCCTAATATTTGCCAGAAGATGGACCTCCATAATGTAGTGGTTAGCATTGCTGACTGTGACACATTCACGGGCTGCCTGGGGGCGAGTGAATAGGTTTAGAATCTTGATTGCAGCAGTCAGTCCACATATAACCCTGCTGTTTATTCACCCCCATAGAAGTTAGTTGATAAAATGGGTACATGGCTTAGACTAGAGTTTATAGTGAGTTAATGGGATGGTCTTGATTAGAGCATTCAGTTGTCTGTACCATCTCGCCTTCAAAAAAAAAAAAAAAGACTACTATTCTCCTAATGTGGTATTCTGATGAGTGGTAGGGACAATGCTGACTCCTTCTCACACACAGAACCTTGAAGCTTATTACCAGATAGATAATCATATTGAGGCCTTCTTTCATTGTGTCCCTTCTTCATTGCTTTACATTTGCTTGAGTTGAACTTCATCAGCCATGTATCCATGAACTTTAGAGTCTTGTTTAGGTCTGCAATCCTCCTGGATTTTCAATTCCTTCATGACCTATGCATCATCTGAATACATATTCAGGTACGAGTCCATACCTTCAGGCAAGTCATTCACATAATCAAGAAGAGGAAGAACCCTGGGGCACTCCACTGGTGACCACCCATTTGGGGAAGGCTCCTCTGACATGCCTCATTTGTTCCCTTCCACTAAGATGATCTAATCATGGAGGGGCTAGGGGCATGATTAGCAACCTTTGTGCTTGCATTGCTCAGTTGCTGTGGTTTTTGTCCACTTTGTGAGGCTGTAACTTCGTTCTGATAACTGGTATTCTCATATTTTGTATTTTATGTACCAGGCAAGCTGTTGTCCATCAAGCTTCCTAATTACATTACACGACAGGTAAAGCTTCTCGTAATTCACCTACACGTGAAGCAATGATGTAAGCTTTTAAGATTATTTTTCCAGGTTTACTCATGGCAGGTAGAGATTGGATGAGGCCATTGTTCCTTATTTCCTGACTACCTCGCTAAAGCCAGAAAAGCAACTGGGTAGAAAAAACATTCAGACTATTTTTAACCACCAGTTTTTATATTTTCTTACAAATGAAGATTGGATGTGCTGTATTAAAGGTAAAAATTACTGCATCTTTTAAGTATGACATAATATAGGGGAGAAAAAGCTATTGGTCTGTTGTATTTCAGAAAAGATTTTTGTCCATAGAGTAATGAGTAACAAAAATACTTGGGAAAGCTCTGCATGCACCACTGTGCTGTGAATAATGGAATGACATAATATATTTATTATAAATACCCTGCACACAGAAGTGTGCAATCGCACTAATGCAAGGCATCTTTGGTAAAGATTTCAAGAGTTTTCTTTTGAATTTTTCCCTGTAAAAGGGATGGATAGATAGTTTAAAATATTTAAGAAGGTTCATTATAATATATATATATATATATATATATATATATATATATATATATATATAGCATTTATGGATCTGGAAAAGGCATATGATAGTTGATAGAGATGCTCTGTGGAAGGTATTAAGAACATATGGTGTGGGAGGCAGGTTGATAGAAGCAGTGAAGTTTTTATCGAGGATGTAAGGCATGTATACATGTAGGAAGAGAGGAAAGTGATTGGTTCTCAGTGAATGTAGGTTTGCGGCAAGGGTGTGTGATGTCTCCATGGTTGTTTAATTTGTTTATGGATGAGGTTGTTAGGGAGGTGAATGCAAGAGTTTTGGAAAGAGGGGCAAGTATGCAGTCTGTCGTGGATGAGAGAGCTTGGGAAGTGATTCAGTTGATGTTCGCTGATGATACAGCGCTGGTGGCTGATTCATGTGAGAAACTGCAGAAGCTGGTGACTGAGTTTGGTAAAGTGAGTGAAAGAAAGTTGAGAGTAAATGTGAATAAGAGTAAGGTTATTAGGTACAGTAGGGTTGAGGGTCAAGTAAATTGGGAGGCAAGTTTGATTGGAGAAAAACTGGAGGAAGTGAAGTGTTTTAGATATCTGGGAGTGGATTTCGCAGCGGATGGAACCATGAAAGCGGAAGTGAATCATAGGGTGGGGAAGGGGGCGAAAATTCTGGGGGCCTTGAAGAATGTGTGAAAGTCGAGAACATTATCTCGGAAAGCAAAAATGGGTATGTTTGAAGGAATAGTGGTTCCAACAATGTTGTATGGTTGCGAGGCGTGGGCTATGGATAGAGTTGTGCGCAGGAGGCTGGATGTGCTGGAAATGAGATGTTTGAAGACAATGTGGTGTGACGTGGTTTGATCGAGTAAGTAATAATAGGGTAAGAGAGATGTGTGGTAATAAAACACTGTGGTTGAGAGAGCAGAAGAGGGTGTTTTGAAATGGTTTGGTCACCTGGAGAGAATGAGTGAGGAAAGATTGACCAAGAGGATATATGTGTCAGAGGTGGAGGAAACGAGAAGTGGGAGACCAAATTGGAGTTGAAAAGATGGAGTGAAAAAGATTTTGAGTGATCGGGGCCTGAACATGCAGGAGGGTGAAAGGCGTGCAAGGAATAGTGAATTGGAACGATGTGGTATACCGGGGTCGACGTGCTGTCAATGGATTGAACCAGGGCATGTGAAGCGTCTGGGGTAAACCATGGAAAGTTCTATGGGGCCTGGATGTGGAAAGGGAGCTGTGGTTTCGGTGCATTATTACATGACAGCTAGAGACTGAGTGTGAACGAATGGTGCCTTTGTTGTCTTTTCCTAGCGCTACCTCGCACACATGAGGGGGGAGGGGGATGTTATTCCATGTGTGGCGAGGTGGCGATGGGAATAAATAAAGGCAGACAGTATGAATAATGTACATGTATGTATATATATATATATATATATATATATATATATATATATATATATATATATGTACATTGAGATGTATAGGTATGTATATTTGCGTGTGTGGACGTGTATGTATATACATGTGTATGGGGTGGGTTGGGCCATTTCTTTCGTCTGTTTCCTTGCGCTGCCTCGCAAACGCGGGAGACAGCGACAAAGCAAAAAAAAAAAGAAAAAAAAAGAAAAATATATATTCTACTTTCTCTGGGAAATAACACGAGCAAAAATGTATGCAGTACCAGAGTGATGCATGTTTTTATGAAAGTAAAAGATAAGGTATGGTTATGAGACCAATATCCCTGTGCTTACTGAGCTTTGTTTTATAAATATACTTAATTCATTGCAAAAGAAGAAAAAAATGTTTGCTTAAGCTATGCAGTAAAGTTTTGTTTATAAAAGATTCTGCAAGCAAATAAGAAAATGGTTTTTGAGGGAAAAAATCACGGAAGCAATATGTCATTAACCCATTAATTCTGAATTTCCTCTAGGCCAACTAAAGTTATTTAAAATTCTTTCTATACACTTACAGCATCTATAACAGGCAACCATGAAAATAATAATAAGGGTTGTGGAAGGGTCTGTGGGTCCTGGATGGGGAGCTGTGGTTTTGGTACATTGCACATAACAGCTGAAGACAGTGTGAACGAATGTGGCCTTTTTTTTTTCTGTTTTCCTGACGCTACTTCTCTGAATTGGAGGGCAATGAGGCTGTATCCTGTGGGACAGGGTGGAGCTGGGAATGGACGAAAGACAAGTATGAATATGTACATAACTATATATGTATCTATATGTTTATGTATATGTATGGGCGTATATATATATATATATATATATATATATATATATATATATATATATATATATATATATATATATATTTTTTTTTTTCATACTATTCGTCATTTCCCGCGATAGCGAGGTAGCGTTAAGAACAGAGGACTGGGCCTTTGAGGGAATATCCTCACCTGGCCCTCTTCTCTGTTCCTTCTTTTGGAAAAAAAAAAAAAAAAAAAAAAAGTTAGAAGCAATGAAGTTTTTATCGAGGATGTAAAACGTGTAGGAAGAGGAAAGTGACTGGTTCTCAGTGAATGTTGGTCTCCATGAAGTCTCCATGGTTGTTCAATTTGTTTATGGATGGGGTTGTTAGGGAGGTGAATGAAAGTTTTGGAAAGAGGGGTAAGTATGCAGTCTGTTGTGGATGAGAGCGCATGGGAAGTGAGTTGGTTGTTCGCTGATGATACAGCGCTGGTGGCGGATTCATGTGAGAAACTGCAGAAGCTGGTGACTGAGTTTGGCAAAGTATGTGAAAGAAGAAAGCTGAGAGTAAATGTGAATAAGAGCAAGGTTATTAGGTACAGTAGGGTTGAGGGACAAGTCAATTGGGAGGTAAGTTTGAATGGAGAAAAACTGGAGGAAGTGAAGTGTTTTAGATATCTGGGAGTGGATCTGGCAGCGGATGGAACCATGGAAGCGGAAGTGAATCATAGGGTGGGGGAGGGGGGGCGAAAGTTCTGGGAGCGTTGAAAAATGTGGAAGTCAAGAACTTCATCTTGAAAATCAAGAATGGGTATGTTTGAAGGAATAGTGGTTCCGACAATGTTATATGGTTGCGAGGCGTGGGCTATAGATAGTTGTGCGGAGGAGGGTGGATGTGCTGGAAATTAGATGTTTGAGGACAATATGTGATGTGAGGTGGTTTGATCGAGTAAGTAATGAAAGGGTAAGAGATGTGTGGTAATAGTGTGGTTGAGAGAACAGAAGAGGGTGTTTTGAAATGGTTTGGTCACATGGAGAGAATGAACGAGGAAAGATTGACAAAGAGGATATATGTGTCAGAGGTGGAGGGAACGAGAAGTGGGAGACCAACTTGGAGGTGGAAAGATGGGGTGAAAAAGATTGAGTGATCAGGGCCTGAACATGCAAGAGGGTGAATAGTGAACTGGAACGATATGGTATACCCGGATCGACGTGCTGTCAATAGATTGAACCAGGGCATGTGAAGCATCTGGGGTAAACCATGGAAAGTTTTGTGGGGCCTGGATGTGGAAAGGGAGCTGTGGTTTCTGTGTATTATACATGACAGCCAGAGGCCGAGTGTGAACGAATGTGGCCTTTGTTGTCTTTTCCTAGCGCTACCTCGCGCACATGTGGGGGAGGAAATCCTTCCCTTGTTTTTAATTTTCCAAAAGAAGGAACGGAGAAGGGGGCCAAGTGGGGATTTCCGTCAAAGGCTCGGTCCTCTGTTCTTAACAATACCTCGCTACTGCAGGAAATGGCGAAATGAAAAAAAATTAATTTTCTGCATGTCGTAGAAGGTGGCTAAAAGGGGTGGGGGGTGGCTGGAAATCCTCCCCTTTGGTTTTAATTCTAACAAAAGAAGGAACAGAGAAGGGGGCTAAGTGAGGATATTCCCTCTAAGGCTCAGTGTTCTGTTCTTGACGCTACCTAACTAATGCGGGGAATGGCGAATATGTATGGAAAAAAAATAAATAACCCTTACTCTAGGCCCCCAGTATTTATCAGCTTTTTGACCAAATTGTGCACCATTATCACTGAACCTGCTACAATGGGAATTGAATTACCCAGTGACTTCTGATATAAATTCCATCTTTTGAAAGGTAACAGACTATATATAACCATGGGATGAGGTCACTTCTACACACAAATATAAATCCAATTCATCAAATTTTGGATTTGGTATATTTTGAGCCTAATTTTTGCTTAAGGGTAGAAAGTAATCATTATTTTGTTGTCTTTGGTGTTACTGTTCACAATAATAATGACACCCTGGAATTTGCAGATTAATACATTTCCACTTGTAATTTCATTCTTTTTTTTATCTATATTGCTCATGCTAGATAAGCTAAGAAGGGCATTAGTAAGTTTTCTGAATAATACCATATCAACAATCATATATTCTGATGTTAACACTACATGGTGTCACCATGATACAAGATTGTTTTGAATTCACCCCTCACGAGGCCACATTCTAAGCCTCGGCCATATAAGAGCTGGCAGGTGTTAGTGTATGAATAGCAAGTAATTCGTCTGCCCAAGACTTAGACAGCCCTTCTCAGAGGTACCAACCTACAAAACCAGTGACGTACAAGATTTCTTTTTACACTTCTTGTACAAAGACTGGACACATACAGGGTTTTTTTTAAAACCCTACAACTTTAAATAAAAAACTATTAATTTTTGGCCAGCAACTTCTCATACCAAGGAAAAAAAGACAAGGTATCTAGTGAAGTAAATTGTACAGTGTCTGTACCGCCTAGTGACACGAACATGAACTGCTGAGTGCAATGCAATGAATGTGATCATATGAAAAAAATGTACACGGCTATATAGCTGATCAATGCTTCTGTTCCACATCATGAACAAAATTGCTCTTAAAAGTTACAAAGTACTACAAATGAAAAAATAAACTCTTGGCAAAAGGATATAAGACAGATGCTTCTGTAAGTTAATGACCAATGTAGAGATAAAGATAGTGAACAAGACTTTCTTCTTGTATACAGTTGTTAAAGACTTCAGAAAATACAACTCGATACAACCATGGTATACTTTTGTTTGTGTTTACTACTCTATAAATGTATTACATGGAAAGAGTTTTGCATATGTAGAACCCACTACTCATATTATACTTACTTTCCTACCCAAGGAACCCCATGTATAGGGCTCCTGCAGCACTCATGAAGCAAATATCTATGCACACGTTGAGTGTATAGATATATATTACAATTTTGTTATATGATTTCAAGGACTCCCTTACTTAGGGGTTCCTGCAACTTTAAGGCTGTGCTAGGACTTGTAACAGGGAAAGTGTGGATGTCTTTGCAGTAAGACATTTTTCAATGAGATTGTACTCTGATGATACAACCTTGCTGAAAGTGACTCTTCGATCACAATGCAAGCACAAGCAGTTAAAATCCAGTAAATCATAAGGAACTGCGCTTTCAGTGCATTACACATAACATCTAGTGACTGAGTGTGAACGAATGTGGCCTTCTTTTTCTGGTTCTACCTTGCTAAAGCAGGTGGCAGCAATGCTGTTTCCTGTGGGGAGGGGTAGTTACGGGAATGGATGACGGCAAAGCTCGTATGAATATTTACATGTGTATGTATATGTCATGTACATGTGTGTGTCTGTATGGGCGTATATATATATATATATATATATATATATATATATATATATATATATATATATATATATATATATATATATATATATATATTCTTTTTCTTTCAAACTATTCGCCATTTCCCGCATTAGCAAGGTAGCGTTAAGAACAGAGGACTGGGCCTCTGAGAGAATATCCTCACCTGGCCCCCTTCTCTGTTCCTTCTCTTGGAAAATTAAAAAAAAAAAACGGGGGGAGGATTTCCAGCCCACCGCTCCCTCCCCTTTTAGTCGCCTTCTACGACACGCAAGGAATACGTGGGAAGTATTCTTTCTCCCCTATCCACAGGGATAGTATATATATATATATATATATATATATATATATATATATATATATATATATATATATATATATATATTACACTTTGTCGCTGCCTCCCACGTCAGCGAGGTAGCGCAAGGAAACAGACGAAAGAATGGCTCAACCCACCCCACATACACATGTATATTCATACACGTCCACACACGCACATACCTATACATCTCAACGTATACATATATATACACAGACATATACATATGTACATAATTCATACTTCTGCCCTTATTCATTCCCATCGCCACCCCGCCACACATGAAATAACAACCCCCTCCCCACGCACGTGCGCGAGGTAGTGCTAGAAAAAGACAACAAAGGCCACATTCGTTCACACTCAGTCTCTAGCTGTCATGTATAATGCACCGAAACCACAGCTCCATTTCCACATCCAGGCCTCACAGACCTAGGACGCCATTTGGTAAACATGCGATTGTCTTGGACAATCTCATGTTTACCAAATGGTGTCCTAGTCTCTTCATTGTATATCAACTGACTGTTATATTTCTCTTGTGACTTCCTTGATGTGATTATTACACGAAAGTGCACTTGGAAACTTATCGTGTTTCATTTTCCCCATGGACTCTTCGGAATATCTTGATCACGCGCAAAATTGTGATCCTTTCCAATATATATATATATATATATATATATATATATATATATATATATATATATATATATAATGTGTGTGTGTATACGAGTGGATGGTCCATTCTTTGTTTCCTCGTGCTACCTCGCTGACGTAGGAAAAGGCGATTGTGGAAAATTAATAAATATATATATATACGTATATATACATATCGGCATACACGGACATGTACGTGTACATATTCATACTTGCTTGCCTTCATCCATTCCTGGTGCTACCCCACCCCACAGGAAACAGCATCACTACCTCCTGCTTCATTAGGTAACGCCATGAAAACTGACAAAAAAAAAAGCCATTTATTGACACACTGTCTCTAGCTTTCATGTGTAATGCACTGAAACCACAGCTTCATATCCACATCCAGGCCCAACAGACTGACGTGGGTAAAACTGAAGAGGGAAGGGTGATTATTGGTCCTTGTGCATCTGGTCATGAGAAGACCATGAAACAAAAGTTTTGGGTGCAGCCGAGTAAGTGTGTCAGCATTTTGGTGCATGAGACCAGATATTAGTGATGAGTGATTTATATTAAATTTATATTAAAGAATGGCAAAAGGTGAGAGCAAATGACGTGAGGGGAGGGGGTGAAGAACGGGATGTATTTAAGGAAGCAGCAACGGCATGTACAGAGCACCAGATTGGAGAGTAGTGCGGTTTCAGAAAAGGTAGAGGATGTGTGGATCAGGTTTATGCTTTGAAGAATGAGAAAAATACTGTGAAAAACAGATGGATTTGTATGTAGCATTTATGGATCTGGAGAAGGCCATGATAAGGTTGAAAGAGATTCTTTGTGGAAGGTCTTAAACTATATATATGGTGTGGGAGTTAAGCTGCTGGAAGCAGTGAGAAATTCTTAAGGGTGTAAAGCATGTGCATGAGTAGAAAGAAAGAGTGATTGGTTCCTAGTGAAGATTGGTCTGCGGCAGGGGTGTGATATGTCCCCATGGTTAATATGTTTTTGGATGGGGTGGTTACAGAGGTGAGTACAAGAGTTTGAGAGGGGTGAGTATGCAGTCTGTTGGGAATAAGAGGACCTGGGAAGTAAGTCGGTTGTTCGTCGATGATACAGCACTGGCGGCTGATTCGAGTGAGAAACTGCAGAAGTTGGTGACAATTTGGAAAAATGTATGAAAGGAGAAAGTTGAGAGTAAATGTCAATAAGAGCAAGGTAAAATTCAGCAGGGTTGAGGGACAAGTTAGTTGGGATGTTTAGATATCTGGGAGTGGACTTAACAGCATGTGGTACCGTGGAATGGGAAGTGAATCATAAGGTGGAGGAGGGGGGCGAAGGTTCTGGGAACGATGAAAAATGTAAGGAAAGAGTGTTATTTCAGAGAACAAAAATTGGTGTGCTTGAAGAAAAAAGTTCCAAAAATATTACGTGGTTTCAAGGCATGGGTTATAGATAGGGTAGCACGGAGGAAGGTGAATGTGAATGAAATGTTTGAGGACAATGTGGTTTAATCAAGTATGAAAAGGTAAGAGATGTATGGATAAAGAGTGACTGAGAGAGCAGAAGAGGGTGTGTTGAAATGGTTTGGACACATCGAGAGAATGACTGAAGAAAGGTTGTCAAAGAGGATATATGTGTCAGAGGTGGAGGCAACAAGGAGAAGCAGCAGACCAAATTGGAGGTGGAAGGATGGAGTGAAAAGATTTTGAGTGGTCAGAGCCTGAACATACAGGTGGGTCAGAGGCATGGAAGGAATAGGGCGAATTGGAACAATATTATATACTGGGGTTGACGTGCTGTCAATGGACTGAACCAGGGCATGTGAAACATTTGGGGTAAACCATGGAAGGGTGTGTAGGTCCTGGATTTGGTTAGATAGCTGTAGTTTCAATGCATTATACATGACAGCTAGAGACTGTGTGAATGATTGTGGCCTTTCTTTTTTTTTTTTTTTTTTTTTTTTTTTTTATGCTTTCCTGGAGCTACCTCTCTATTGCCAGGGGATATCAATGTTGTTTCCTGTGCGGTGGGGGTAATGCTTGGAATGGATGAAGGCAAGCTAGTTTGAATATGTACATGTCTCTATTTATGTATATGGGCATATATATATATATATATATATATATATATATATATATATATATATATATTGGAAAGGATCACAATTCGATGTATATCAACTGACTATTATATTTCTCTCGTGTCTCCCCTAATGATGTGATTATCACACGAAAGTGCACTTGGGAACTTTTCGTGTTTCATTTTCCCCGTGGACTCATAAGAATATATATATATATATATACATATATATATATAATATGTATATATATATATATATATATATATTATTTTTTTCTTTTTTTTTTTGCATTGTAGCTGTCTCCCGCGTTTGCGAGGTAGCGCAAGGAAACAGACGAAAGAAATGGCCCAACCCACCCCCATACACATGTATATACATACGTCCACACACGCAAATATACATACCTACACAGCTTTCCATGGTTTACCCCAGACGCTTCACATGCCTTGATTCAATCCACTGACAGCACGTCAACCCCGGTATACCACATCGCTCCAATTCACTCTATTCCTTGCCCTCCTTTCACCCTCCTGCTTGTTCAGGCCCCGATCACACAAAATCTTTTTCACTCCATCTTTCCACCTCCAATTTGGTCTCCCTCTTCTCCTCGTTCCCTCCACCTCCGACACATATATCCTCTTGGTCAATCTTTCCTCACTCATTCTCTCCATGTGACCAAACCATTTCAAAACACCCTCTTCTGCTCTCTCAACCACGCTCTTTTTATTTCCACACATCTCTCTTACCCTTACGTTACTTACTCTATCAAACCACCTCACACCACACATTGTCCTCAAACATCTCATTTCCAGCACATCCATCCTCCTGCGCACAACTCTATCCATAGTCCACGCCTCGCAACCATACAACATTGTTGGAACCACTATTCCTTCAAACATACCCATTTTTGCTTTCCGAGATAATGTTCTCGACTTCCACACATTCTTCAAGGCTCCCAGAATTTTCGCCCCCTCCCCCACCCTATGATCCACTTCCGCTTCCATGTTTCCATCCGCTGCCAGATCCACTCCCAGATATCTAAAACACTTCACTTCCTCCAGTTTTTCTCCATTCAAACTCACCTCCCAATTGACTTGACCCTCAACCCTACTGTACCTAATAACCTTGCTCTTATTCACATTTACTCTTAACTTTCTTCTTTCACACACTTTACCAAACTCAGTCACCAGCTTCTGCAGTTTCTCACATGAATCAGCCACCAGCGCTGTATCATCAGCGAACAACTGACTCACTTCCCAAGCTCTCTCATCCCCAACAGACTTCATACTTGCCCCTCTTTCCAAAACTCTTGCATTCACCTCCCTAACAACCCCATCCATAAACAAATTAAACAACCATGGAGACTTCACACACCCCCGCCGCAAACCTACATTCACTGAGAACCAATCACTTTCCTCTCTTCCTACATGTACACATGCCTTACATCCTCGATAAAAACTTTTCGCTGCCTCTAACAACTTGCCTCCCACACCATATATTCTTAATACCTTCCACAGAGCATCTCTATCAACTCTATCATATGCCTTCTCCAGATCCATAAATGCTACATACAAATCTATTTGCTTTAAGTATTTCTCACATACATTCTTCAAAGCAAACACCTGATCCACACATCCTCTACCACTTCTGAAACCACACTGCTCTTCCCCAATCTGATGCTCTGTACATGCCTTCACCCTCTCAATCAATACCCTCCCATATAATTTGCCAGGAATACTCGACAAACTTATACCTCTGTAATTTGAGCACTCACTCTTATCCCCTTTACCTTTGTTCAATGGCACTATGCACGCATTCCGCCAATCCTCAGGCACCTCACCATGAGTCATACATACATTAAATAACCTTACCAACCAGTCAACAATACAGTCACCCCCTTTTTTAATAAATTCCACTGCAATACCATCCAAACCTGCTGCCTTGCCGGCTTTCATCTTCCGCAAAGCTTTTACTACCTCTTCTCTGTTTACCAAATCATTTTCCCTAACCCTCGCACTTTGCACACCACCTCGACCAAAACACCCTATATCTGCCACTCTATCATCAAACACATTCAACAAACCTTCAAAATACTCACTCCATCTCCTTCTCACATCACCACTACTTGTTATCACCTCCCCATTTGCGCCCTTCACTGAAGTTCCCATTTGCTCCCTTGTCTTACGCACTTTATTTACCTCCTTCCAGAACATCTTTTTATTCTCCCTAAAATTTAATGATACTCTCTCACCCTAACTCTCATTTGCCCTTTTTTTCACCTCTTGCACCTTTCTCTTGACCTCCGGTCTCTTTCTTTTATACGTCTCCCACTCAATTTCATTTTTTCCCTGCAAAAATCGTCCAAATGCCTCTCTCTTCTCTTTCACTAATACTCTTACTTCTTCATCCCACCACTCACTACCCTTTCTAATCAACCCACCTCCCACTCTTCTCATGCCACAAGCATCTTTTGCGCAATCCATCACTGATTCCCTAAATACATCCCATTCCTCCCCCACTCCCCTTACTTCCATTGTTCTCACCTTTTTCCATTCTGTACTCAGTCTCTCCTGGTACTTCCTCACACAAGTCTCCTTCCCAAGCTCGCTCACTCTCACCACCCTCTTCACCCCAACATTCACTCTTTTCTGGAAACCCATACAAATCTTCACCTTAGCCTCCACAAGATAATGATCAGACATCCCTCCAGTTGCACCTCTCAGCACATTAACATCCAAAAGTCTCTCTTTCGCGCGCCTGTCAATTAACACGTAATCCAATAACGCTCTCTGGCCATCTCTCCTACTTACATAAGTATACTTATGTATATCTCGCTTTTTAAACCAGGTATTCCCAATCATCAGTCCTTTTTCAGCACATAAATCTACAAGCTCTTCACCATTTCCATTTACAACACTGACACCCCATGTATACCAATTATTCCCTCAACTGCCACATTACTCACCTTTGCATTCAAAATCACCCAACACTATAACCCGGTCTCGTGCATCAAAACCACTAACACACTCATTCATATATATATATATATATATATATATATATATATATATATATATATATATATATATATATATATATATATATCCTTTTCTTTCTTTCAAACTATTCGCTATTTCCCGCATTAGCGAGGTAGCGTTAAGAACAGAGGCCTCGGCCTTTGAGGGAATACCCTCACCTGGCCCAATTCTCTGTTCCCTCTTTTGGAAAATTAAAAAAAATGAGAGGGAAGGATTTCCAGCCCCCCGCTCCCTCCCCTTTTAGTCGCCTTCTACGACACGCAGGGAATACGTGGGAAGTATTCTTTCTCCCCTATCCCCAGGGAATATATATATATATATATATATATATATATATATATATATATATATATATAAAATGAGTGGAAAGGCCATTCTTCGTCTGTTTCCTCGCGCTACCTCAGTGAAGAGGGAAACCGACCAAGTATAATAAATAAATAATAAAGCAGGGGATAACAATGATGTTTTCCTGTAGATCTGGGTAGCGACAAGAATGGATGAAGGCAAGCATGAATATGTACATGTGTATGTATGTAATGTCTGTATATGTGCGTTTGTGGACATTTATGTATACATGAGTGGATGAGCCATTCTTCGTTGTTTCCTGGCACTACCTCGCTGACGCGGAAAATGGAGATTATGTATAGTAAATAAATATACACACACACTTGTATACACATGTACATATTCATACTTGCTTGCCTTCATCCATTTCTGTCGCTACCCCGCTCAACAGGAAATAGCATTGCTACCCCCTGCTTCAGTGAAATACCACTAGGAAAACGGACAAAAAGGTCACATTTGTTCACACACACTAGCCGTTATGTGTTATGCACCAAAACCACAGCTCCCTATCCACATCCAGGCCCCACAGACCTTTCCATGGTTAATCCTAGGCGCTTGACATGCCCTGGTTCAGTCCACTGACAGCACTTCGACCCCATTATAGTACATCGTTCCAATTCACTATTTTCCTTGCACGCCTCTCACCCTCCTGCATGTTCAGGCCCCAATCGCTGACACACACACATACATACACAAAAACACATACACACGCACACAGACAAAAACAAACACGCAAACAAATACACGCAAACATACACATGCACGTGCACACACACACATATACAGGCGCGCGCGCGCACACACAAAAAAATCACAAAGCAGACGCGCGCACACAACAAACACGCAAACAAATACACACACACCAACACACACAAAACACAGACTAACCCATACACACACACACACGAACAAACGTACACACACACACATACAAACACGCACACACAAACAAAACACGCGCACACACACACATGCGGAGACATATACAGGGACACACACACGCGCGCACACAAGCAAAATACAAAAACACGAACGAACAAGCACAAACATACAAACACACACACAAACATGCACACACGCAAAAACGAACACACGCACATACATACTCACAAACAAACACATAAACACGGACACACGCACAGATACATACAAATACAAACACAGACACAAACAAACGTGGACACAGACAAACACAGACCCACGCGGACACACACACACACACACACACACACACACACACAGACGCGCGCGCACACATACACGCACACAAACGAAGACACACACAAAACACACACAAACAGACTCGCACACATACAGAAACACACACGCACACACAAACAAAGACAGATACGCACACCAACACAGACAGAAACAAACACACGAACAGACACACTTGTGTCTGTCTGACTTACACAAAGACACACACACACACACACACACACACACACACACACACGAACAGTCACACTTGGGTCTGTCTGACTTACACAAAGAAACACACACACAGACCGACAGACACAGATATACAGACACACACACACACAAACACACAGATACAGACATACATACACACACATACACGAACAGAGACACACACCTGTCTGTGTGTCTGTTAGTGTCTCTGTGTGTCAGACACGCACACACACACACATACAGACTCAAACACACAAGCTAACAAACGCACACATAGAGACAGACACAACTGTGGCTGTCTGTGTGTATGTGTCTTTATAAGTGTGGGTGTGTGTGTGTCTTGGTTTGTGTGTGTGTTTCTGTCTGTCTGTGTGTGGTTGTATATGTGTGTCACACACAAACACACACCCACACAGAGACATACTCACACACAAACACACATACATAGACACCTGTGTGTGTGTCTCTGTGTGTGTCTGACATCCACACAGACACACCCATACAGACACGCAAAGAAACACACACAGACACACCTGTGGCTGTCTGTGTGCGTGTCTCTGTCTGTCTACAAGTGTGGGTATGTGTGCATGTCAGTCTGTGTGTGTGTGTGTGTGTGTGTGTGTGTGTGTGTGTGTGTGTGTGTGTGTGTGTCTATGTGTGTGGTGTGTGTATATGTGTGTGTGTGCGCGTGTGCCTGTGTGTGGGTGTGTGTGTGTTTATTTGTGTGTGTGGTGTCGGTATATGTGTGTATGTCTGTGTGTGGGTATCTGTATCTGTGTGTGTCTTTGTGTATGTCTGTCTTTGTGTAATTGTGTGTGTGTGTGTCAGTGTCTGTGTATGTGTGTCACACAAATACACACCTACACAGAGACACGCACGTAAGACACACACACAGATAGGCACACACACACACACACACACACACACGGAGACACCTGTCTATGTGTGTCAGACATATACACACAAACACACCACACAAAGACAGATACACACACATAACCAGACACACAGACAAACACACACCCATTCATAGGCACACACATAGAGATGGACACAGACACACCTGTGGCTGTCTGTGTGTCTACACGTGCGTGTATGTGTTTGCATGTGTGTGTGTGTGTATGACTGTGTGTATCTCTGTCTGTCGGTGTGTGTCTGTGGTGTGGTGTGTGTGTCTGTGGGTGCGTTTCTGTGTGTGTGTGTGTGTGTGTGTGTGTGTGTGTGTGTTTGTGTATCTGTGTATGTCTGTCTGTTTGTGTTTGTGTGTCTTTCTGTCTGTGTGTCTG
The DNA here is from genome assembly GCF_036320965.1 of Panulirus ornatus. Classification (NCBI taxonomy): domain Eukaryota; kingdom Metazoa; phylum Arthropoda; class Malacostraca; order Decapoda; family Palinuridae; genus Panulirus; species Panulirus ornatus. Next base: position 38,429,284 of record NC_092228.1, on the reverse strand, counting down.
TTTGTGTGGGTGGGTGGGTGTGTGTCTTTGTCTATGTGTGGGTGTGTGTGTAGTGTCTGTGTGTTTTTGTCTGTGTATGACTGTGTGTGTGTGCATGTCTTTGTGTGTGTGTGTGTGTGTGTGTGTCTTTGTGTGTGTGGGTCTTTGTGTGCATGTGTGTGTGTGTGTCTGTGCTAGTGTGTGTGTGTATGTCTGTATGACTGTGTGTGGGTGGGTGGGTGTGTGTGTGTGTATGTATGTATGTATGTATGTGTGTCTGTGTGTCAGGCATACACACATAAAGAAACACATCACACAGAGACAGACACTCAAACACAGATACACACAGAAACGCAAGAAACACACATAGACAGACACAGACACACCTGTGGCTGTGTGTCTACAAGTGTGTGTGCATGTCTGTGTCTGTCTGTCAGGTTGTCTGTCTGTGTGTGGTGTGTGTGTGTGTGTTTGCATCTTTGTGTGTGTGTGTGTATGTGTAGGTCTGTGTGTGTGGGTGTGTCGATTGGTGTGTGTGTGTGTGTGTGTGTGTGTGTGTGATACACACACAGGCAGAAAGATAGCAACTCCACAAAGCCCTCACCTTCAACAGAAGCACCTAACAAGCATCAGAGAATAAACACTGCAGGAAGGCAGACTGGCCAACCTTCACTCACTACATAAAAACAAAGCTCCAAAACTTCAGTATAAAGGATTTTTCATTACATCATGCAATCTCACGCTTCATCAACATCTTCAAGCAAGACAGCAAAAAAAACAAACCACAAGGTCAGAGAAAGAGATGCAACTCAAATTTCTTCTCCCAAGCAAAGAAACCAACTCAAGACACAACCACTCTTAATTGGTAGAAATAACAGAACAAATCCAAACCCTGAACAACACTATCACTACTGAAAGAAAAACAAAGTTGGCTTTCCTTCCTCAACACAGTCAATCATGAAGTGCTCTTTACTCATTCCTGTGGAATCCCTTTTCCCAAAGAACACAAACTTGTGACACTACTAAAAATTCAGCCAACCACAAACCAACCACATCCATAAAGAGGAAAGTCATGGAAAACCTACATAAAATCTATCCAGAAACAACTGTCCACCCTCCTTTGACACCCAATAATACAATCAGCACAGTTAAAATCTTCAAGAACTCTCCTGCTACAGACCCTAAGAACATTTCAAACTCTCGCATGAAACACTGTGGCCTAGTTGAAATCCAAGCACTTAGATATCTTCAAATACCCCTGCCTACACAAGAAAACCCTCAACACAAGGAAACTTTCCAACCTAATACCAACCCTAAAACCTGCAAACTACCCTATTATTCCTAAGCCTACCACCCTCTATCACTTCTGTCTTTGGTATCCAAACTCTCTAGAAAAATGATGCAAAACAAATTCAAATAAAACATGCCAGTCACCCACAAAACATGGCTTCATACCCAGTCTACTACCACAGACCTCACAGAACATTTCCTAAATGAATTTAACCAACCACAACCCCACTCCCACACAGTAGCAATACACATTAAGAAGGCATTTGACACTGACTCATCTTTACACAAAAATACTTGTCACCACATTCCACATCAGTAACAGAAAGTGGTTGACCCCAATCACTCAATCTTTTTCACTCCATTCTTCCATCTCCAATTTGGTCTCCCTGTCAGCAAGTACTGATGTTAACTGTCTCTCTCTCTCTGAGGTGTTCCTAAGTATCATTACTAAGCAGTATCTCAAATCAAGATTGTAGTTTTTACTTTTCTAAGATGGATTAACATAGTTCGAACAGATTTAGTTATTTTCACAAGTTATGATGTTTTTTCATTCTATTAAAAAACACGGCAGATAAGTTTGGAATGGTAAAGTGTTAAATTTATGATAAAGAATGAATGTTTGGCATGCTTTCTATGTAAGTTAATTGGCAGATATATAAGCTTCTTTTTACTTTGGAAAAGTAGTAAAAAAAATCATTAACTACTACCAATTTTTAATGGTGAAATACCATCAATAGGGAATACCCAAGAAATCATAATGCACATCCAAAAGGTTAAACGGTTCTGGGGTTGCAAGTAATAATTGATTTTTACTTTTCTTTATTCCCAACTTCTTCTCAGGTCACCATGAAAAGAGTCAGGAACAAAAGAACAAGTGCTTCAGTTACAAACATCCATACTTTAGCTGTCATGTAAAATATACTGAAGCCAGAGCCTATCTATCACAGCCAAACACAATAGACATTCCATCATTAACTAGACTGCTTCATATGCCCGGTGCAATCTAGTAACAGCATAAGCAGCTGCTACCCAAATATACCACATTGACCCAATTAACTTAATCCAGTGCAAGCCTCTCACCTTCTGAATGTTCAGGTGTTGACAACTCAAAGCCTTATTTACTGTAACCTTCCATCTCTTTAGATTCCTGCTTTGTCCTCTTGCCATAAGTAGTACTTCTCCCTCCCTCAACTTCTGACATGCAGAGGTCCTTAGTCAGTCTTTCTTCATTCATCCTCTCTATCATGCATGAACCACTTTAGCAAATCCTTGTCAGATCTCTTAATCAGACTATACTTATTATTAAACCTCCCTTTTGCACTGTCATTCCTTACACAATAAACCTGCCTTACCATATATCCCCAAGCTTTTCATTTCCAGCATATCCATCTTCCTTACTCTGCATACAGGGCCCAAGACTCTCATCCATACAACAACATTGGGACTACTCTACCCTGAAGTATCCCTATCTGTGCCCTAGCAGACATTGACCTCTTATGTATGAAGGAAAGGTTATAAAGATAATAGTAATAATAATAATAATTCTGATACTCTGATGAAAGTAATAACCTATTAATAGATATATACCCAAACTTTTACCTGGTACCCATTATCAACCAATCTCACATAACCTATTAATAGATATATACCCAAACTTTTACCTGGTACCCATTATCAACCAATCTGAGGGTAAGGCTAAACAGTTGGTTATGAACCAGCTTCCCAGTCAGGCAGTCAAATGGGCCTGTGAGATTCATGGGCTGCAGCACTAACCAAGGCTGTGTGTGTGTGTGTGTGTGTGATATCTATTTGCCCTTTTTTCTCAAAATTGAAAATATGATGAAAGAAATATTGAGCTACAAGGTTGTGAATGTCTTGTGATTACTACTCTTTTCAAAAGAATAATAAAGGAATGTTCCAGTTGTGGGAGAATATAATGTTTGGAAAAGGGAAAAATGCTATTAAATCAGCAACAGATGAAAGTATGAATTACATGTCCTATGTACCTGCGTTCAAAACGCAGATACTTAATAATGTCGTACCAATGTCTATAAATATGTAGTAACAAATTCTGGAAAATATAAAAACCCAAACAACTTGATACTGCTACATTTACGTATTGCATTTGTAGCCTCTCGTTCTGAACTTCAAGATGAATAAGACTGCTTTGTCTCGTGTAACAGAATTATAAATTGATATACAGTACTAAAATAATATGGCATGAGGTGAAAGGAAGTTGCTATTCATAAATAACCACATAAAAACTCATTAATGCTTATTTAGAAGGCCCTTATCATAAGTGCATATCTTGAATGCATCCTTTAATCATACTGACTCTCGATGCCTTTCCCAGACAGTGACAGGCAGTCTGGTGAAAAAAAAAATTCCTAACAGTTATCACAGGTAATGAAGCAACACTAATAATTGTGTAGCACATACAAAGAAAGAGATGTTGATACCATTAAACAACATCATTTGTAATGTCCTAAGCTGCTTAAATATATACTCAAAAATGAAAAAAAAAATAATGCAGAGGCTCCTTAAATATATACCCAAAAATGAAAAAAAAATAATGCTTAAGCTACTTAAATATGTACTAAAGAATGAAAAAAATAAAGCGAAGAACAATTGTGACAGTCAAATTGCATCATAGTGAATCATGTAATCACTTAGGAACAGCTACAACTTGAAAACAGTTTAAACAAAGATACCACACACACAAAACTTGTTACTCCCCATACATTCATTCATACACATTAAAGATACAAGTGGGTAATAATCAATATACAGAAAAAAATATGAAGACTAGTGCAACATTAAGTTTCAGCTCTTTTCTATATCTCTATGTAAAACTATATAGTTTGTGTAATATATATATATATATATATATATATATATATATATATATATATATATATATATATATATATATATATATATGATGTATTTACGAAGCAGACACACAATGATCACATCTTACACAGTACTGTGTAAGAAGTAATCCTGTTAACATTTAATGGTATATCTGTATATTTATCTCCAACAGTGATTTGTTACTATTTGCTTCTGAAGATGTTGAAATACATGAGAGCACTTAAGTAAATTTTCCTGCTTTGATTTTCCTTTGTGGTCTACAAGTTCGTTCCTATGTGTGTGTGAGTGTGTAAGTATATATATATATGTATATATATATATATATATATATATATATATATATATATATTTAATCGCTGTTTCCAATGTCAGTGAGGTAGCGCCAGGAAACAAAGAATGGCCTATCCACTTATATACACATATATATATACATAAACGCCCATACACGCACATATACATACATATACATATCATCATATACATACATACATATACATACACAGACATATACATATATACACATGTACATATTCATACTTGCTTGCCTTTGTCCATTCCTGGTGCTACCCTAGCCACAGGAAACTGCATCACTACCCCCAGCTTCAGCTGGTATGACTGATAGAAAAACTTACTTGCTCAGCTGATATGACTGATAGAAAAACTTATTAACCAGGGCCACATCCTTTTCTGTGAAGTCTATAACTCACTTTACCAAATGTAATCTTCAAGTACTGTGCCAGAGGGGCTATTAAATGCTTCTAAATTTTCTCCTTTTATAAACTTTCTTCAAAAGACTATTTGAGTCATTTTCATTAAGTGTCTTGTTAGAGAATCCATCTTTTCTATGTGTCATCTGTTAACTTTCATTGTGTTCATCTGATATGTCACTTTGATCAATTTAATATTTACTATAATTTAGTATTTTTTTTTTTAATCTTTCCACTGTAGTAGCTAATTCTGTAATAAACAAAGATATGGCTGAAACTCTGTAGTCATGGAACATTCTCTACACTTTCTCAGAGTTACTGTCTCTGCTATGTTGACGTTGAAGTCCACTACTTCCTGTACCACTACTGCTGGAAGTACCACTAGCTGTTATGCCACTTGTAGAGGCAGTGCGTTCTTTTAATGATGAGATGGAGGTGAGAGTCTTTTGAAACCAGGTATTTTTTGTGGCCTGTAACTCTGTCATAGCTGTGTTCAACTGGTGTGTCAGATCCTGTGAGAAGGGATTCTAACTAGTTTCTAATAAAATGGAAAATATCCTACTAATGTTTAACTCACAGCTTGATAAACTGTGGATGCTTTTTAGTAAAATACAAATGCCATCACATGCTCTCTGCATACCTCCTTACATTAAGAAATTTACAATACAAATCCCCAAACTCAACAACTGTTCCATTTTGTTCTAATACATTAATGATTCGATTCTATGTTCCTTCTGATTGATGGCTGAAACAGCAAACTTATGGCTCTGAATTTACTTAAAAAATGGTAAGTAATATAAAACAATATTAGTATCACAACAAATATGAACTAACCTGGTTTTTACACTCAGATTCCACCAATGCTAACTTTGTCTGTGCCAGCTCTAGTTCCAGCTCACGAACCTGTTGAAGAAGCTTGGTCACAGCAGGCGATTCTTCAACACCCAGCTCTCCTGGTGGGCCACTGACAGGAGATAGAATACCGCTGCATTTCTCGCATGAAGACACTTTGGCCTAAATAATGGGGAAAAAAAATTACTATTATTTTCCTCATAGCCTAAGTAAAAGCTGAAGGGGTATAACACAAGCTGGCAATATGTACCTCATTAACCCCATTTTTCAGGATCAGAAAGGTGTTTTCCAAAGGGATTAAATCTCAAAAGAAATCTTCCAAAACGACTAAGTTTTGGTAATGAGAAACCCCTTTTAAATTTCAAAAGTATGGGAATATTAAATAATTTTTAGAACAAATTTCAAAGCAAAAAAAATCAGAATTATTTGGCAACCAAGAGCAATTGCTTGAAAGGAAAAGTTTGAAATGCTGCCAGGAGAAAAAAAAAGAATTAAGACTGAAAACCATAACTTGAACAAATCTTGACTATTAAGATGTATGGCAAAGTTTCACCCTACAGTAGCTTTATGTAGTTTACACTAGGTTTAATAAAAAATCTCAATGAACAAATGAAATAATTTCATATGATGATTGGATAAATTAAAGTTTGGGGAGACATGACCAAAAAAAATTTACAGACTGAACACTGAAACAGCATATATTACTCCCAAACCTCCATTTTCTCTAACGAATTATTTAACTTCCTCAGTTCATCACTCGCTATCCTTTTTTGTATGTCCACTTTCCATCTTCTGTCTCATCTGATCACATATGCAATGCTTCCCTGAATACCTTCCACTCCACTCCCCTGATTTCCTTTCTCTCAACTAGTCCCATTCACTCAGTCTCTCTTGATATATCTGGATACAGTCCACTCAGGTTAGTAACAGCTGAGTGGTTGTCAAGTTGCACTCCTATGATTTAGGTAGCTGTCTTTTCCTTCTGCCTCACCCACGTGTGGACTACTGGCATTCTCTCCACGAACATGCAATCTATCCTAGTCACACATGACATTTGACAACTCTTAATTCACACAGGTCATTCTTTGTAACACTAGATTTTCCTGAGGTGAGCACTATGTGCTAGCCCTGCCCTTTGGCAAAATGGTAGAAACAGTAGATAGAAATAGTAGAGAAATATTAGATAGGAACATTTAGATAGGAGCATTAGGTATAGTAGTAAGTAGGAACATTAGGTAAAAGCCTATGCAAACACTGTGCTTGACTTGCCCTCTGCCTGTGGCCTGTTAAGGATAAGGCACTATAGGATAGGAAGTGGCATTGGAGTATACTAGTTATGAACACTCTATTGTCATGGCTACCCCCTTAAGGGATTTCCAGAAGGGAACAGGCATCAGACATATACTAGATAGACTTCCTTCACATGCATAATTCATTAACCCTTTTTCTATACCCATCATAAACATTCACCCACACCTCCAGCATGAAATGATCAGACATTCCACCAACTACCCCTCAGTATGCTCATATCCAACAATCTCTCCTTTTTCATGCCTATCAATCAGCAGATACAGTAAACTCCCATTCAATGCACAGAATTCAGTTTCTAATGGACCCTTCAGACCTCACCAGACTATGTTTAAGATCTAAAAGAAATTACCATGAAAGCCCATTCCATCACAAATTTAGTATGGCAAGTTATGGGCCCATTAGACTAAGTTTGGGATGTGAAGTTTAAGTTTGTTCATTATTGACCTTGATGTGGTATCTCAGCACAGTTTCTCTTTATTTTAGTAGCATATGATGTCTTATGCACACATCAGTTTTACTGATTTACAGTAGCTTAATGGTGCAACATTTCCTTTTGTTTATTTACACCTCCAAAGGTAACTGAAATTTCAAGATGAAACAAGACATAGCTTGTTCACTGCCACTGAATTTTCAAGATGAAACAAGACATAGCTTTTCACTGCCTGCCAGTCTGAGATAAGGGCCTGCTTGGTCACATAAACAAACTTGATGCCTGTTTTCTCATGCAACTATTTTTATCATAAAAAGGGTTGTCTTTTTGTATTAACTCATAGCAGGTAAGAATGCTATCAGTGTTGCATGTGCTGAAAGGTCCTAGAAACACCGCAGCATTGCTACAGACCTGAACATGAACCATCCACCACCTTAATACTACACTTCTCAACGTCTTTTCTGACAAGCTTTTCACCCATCTTTCTGTTATAACCTCTGGTTACTTTGGTGCTGCATCTCTTGAAGAACTGTTACCAGTTAGTATCATCCAGCTGATTTAAAAACTTGTAGGCTGTTATCAGGTCCCTCCTTTGTCTCCTCATCCATGGTGGACAGCTTTGTAGCCCTCAGCCTCTCAGTGTGGCTCAAGTTTCTTAATTCAGGTACCTTCTATACATGTTCTCAACCAAATCTTTGAGCTTCTTTACGTGCAGTGACCGGACTTGAGGCATAACCCAGTTTTGGTTTGATTTATGTAGTGAATAATGTTATGAACATGTTCTTGTCCATATACTTGGATGTGATTCTTA